>NC_087219.1:37700446-37772946 GCF_015104395.2 Macrobrachium nipponense
ACAGTTTTTCGAATTTCTCAAATGTCACAAAGAGTCTATTTATCAACTTGGGACAGGAAACTTACCCACTTCAAATATCATGATGAACATTGGTTGATGGTGAATATCTAAATAAATAAACAAATACGTAAATAAAATAAGTAAGCAAATACGCAAAACACAAAATTATAGATATATATATATACGTATATATATATATATATATATATATATAGATATATATAATATATATAGATTATTATATATATATATATATATATATATATATATATATATATATATTAGGTAGATATATACAATATACACATTTTAAGCGTATATATATATATATAGATATATATATATATATATATATATATATATATATCTATATGTACATATATAATATATATATATATATATATATATATAGAATATATATATATATATATATATATATATATATATATTATATATATTTATATAAAATATATATATATATATAATATATATAACAATATATATATATATATATATAGATAATATACTATATATAGTAGAATATATATATATATATACTATAACAATAGCTATAAATGGTGTATATATATATATCTATAATATATATAGTATATATGATATATAGATATATATATGATATATATAATGTATATAGATATACATGAGTATATATATTATATATATCGATATATATATACATATATATATAATACTATATATATAGTATACTATATATATAATATATATAGTATAGTATGATATAGTATATATATATATATACATATATATATATATAGCTATAAATGTATATATATATAATCAATATATATATATATATAGATTATATATATATATATATATATATATCTAGATATATATATGTATATATATATATATATATATATTATATATATATAATATAGGTATATTATATACAATATATGGTGTATAAATTATGATATATATAGATATATAATATATACTATATTATAGATATTATATCTAATACAAATATATAGCTATATATATAAGATATATATATTATATATATATATAGGTTTTTATAATATATAATGGTATATATAATATCTCTATATATATATATGTTATAATATATATACATATAATATATACATATATATTTATATATAATTATATATATCTATATATATAGATATTATATATAATACACCCATTTATAGCATATTATATATATACTGTATATACTATACATATATAACTATATATATATATATATCTATATATATATATATATATGTATAGAATTTTATCTATATATGTATATAGATATATATATATCATATTCTATATGTTATATATATATAGTATGTCATATATTATATATATACCTATACAGACTATATATACTATATATATACGTACTAGATTATATATATATATATCTATATTATATATATTATATATATAGCTATAAAGGGTGGTATATGAGTGATATAATATCTATAATATATATATATATAGATACTATATATATACATATATATATATATAGTATATATGTATATATATCTATATATAATATATATATAATTTTGTGTATATATATCTCTAATTATCTATATATATATTAATATCCTATATTATATATATTCATGTATCTAATATATATAATATATATATATATATATGCTATCCAATATAATCTATATATCGTATATATATGTACATTATCCCTAATTATATTATCTAATATTCTATACTCTATATATATCTATTATAGCTATAAATGTGTAATAGTATATATACTATCTCTAATCTCTCTCTAATTTTCCCCGGTAATGACTATAACAAACAGACTACAACACACACAGGTTGGGACAACTGCATCATTAATCTCCTGCCCTTCCGTAAATTCTAATCTCCCTTCCCCTCATCTCCAGCAGGATTAACTGATCCATCCTATAGGATCCGATCTCCCCTCGCCATGGCTAATCTCCCCTCCCCTCGCATTATTTCGAAGTTTTATTCTGCTGCCTTGGATTGTCAGTAAAAAAAAAAAAAATTTAAACTATTATGTAAATCAGGATTTTTTCAAATGTTTTCTGTATGTTAAAATTAACATTTTTCTCTAATATTTTCTAGCGTAACAATTTTAATCAAACACTCATTTTACTTATTTTTGCAGCTATATTGTACATCCAACAATTGAAGTTAAAAAGTAATTGCTTTTAATCTATCCAAGTGACTCTGAAAGGTGTATCGTGGATTAATCTCTCTCTCTCTCTCTCTCTCTCTCTCTCTCTCTCTCTCTCTCTCTCTCTCTGAAAAACCTCCTTTGAAGAACGGAGGTATGGAAATTTCTTTATGCTCATCTGCCCTACATTAATTTTTTCTACGTATAAGTCAAATAACTCTGAAATTTGCATATCGCTCTCTCTCTCTCTCTCTCTCTCTCTCTCTCTCTCTCTCTCTCTCTCTCTCTCTCTGTCAATAGAAAAAAACCTATTTTGAAACTCTGAGGTATGGAGATTTCGATATGCATCTCTGCTGCATACTGAATTCTTTCTACGTAAAAGGCAGAAAACTCTGAAAGTTACATTCTCTCTCTCTCTCTCTCTCTCTCTCTCTCTCTCTCTCTCTCTCTCTCTCTCAAAACCTAAGTTGAGGCACGGACGTATGGAAAATTCTTCATACATATCTGCTCAATACTGAATTCTTTCTGGGTAAAAGTCAAAAGCTTCCCTCTCTCTCCCTAAGATGCAAACTCGATTATATTAAACTAGAAAGCAAAATGTCAGTTCCAAGTGTAATAATCACTGGATTTGCTTTCGCTATACTATATAATTTCAAAGGGCGTTACTTTCACGGTAACATGCATGATTCGTCGAAAACTTCAAAAAGAATAAATTTCAAAAAAGGAGTTTGCCAGCCATTATGGCATCGGATACGAACAGTTTCTTTGAAATGATTCTACTGCTTGTTTTGGGTTATGACCCGAAAGCAGATTTCGTCGTTATTTATATTAAAATACCGAAGCATCAGTATGTGACGTTCTTTATGATTAAATAACGTTGTTGTTTCAATTAAGTAATTCTATAATTCTGACGGTGCATACGCATACACACAATATTTATATACAATATATATATATATATATATATATATATATATATATATATATATATATATATATATATATATATATATATATATATATATATATTTTATCATATATATATATATACACACACACACACACACACACACACACATATTTATATACAATATATATATATTACATTATATATATATATAAATATATATATGTATATATATATTATATAGTATATATATATATATATATATATAATAAAATGAGCTCATAAAAACGCCAAAATATAGAAAGTAACTACTTACTTTCTATATTTTTGGTTTTGTTTTTATAGGCTCCTTTTATTAGATGGAATTCTGTTGTAGCAAATAAATTAAATATTTTTACCATTTCCTATATATATGTATATATATATATATTATATATTATATATATATATATGTGTGTGTGTGTGTGTGTATATACATATATATATATATATATATATATACTATATATATATATATATAATATTATATATATTTTGTATATATATATATATATATATATATACATATACATAGGATATATATATATATATATATATATATATATATATATCTATATATATATATATATATAAACATTAGAGCTGTCAAAGATAGCTAGATGGCTAGACACGGAGATAAATAGAGATATGTCTGAGTGTAACATTCTTATAAATATAAACCAAATTCAAATAAAAAATCGCCAGGGCTCAAAAACAAAAAGAAGAGTAACAAACAACCAAATAAAAAAGTAAATAACTATAACAAACAACCAAATAAAAAAGTAAATAACTATAAAAAAAATGATTCAAATCATCTTGAAGGGCATCCACCCCTTCTGAGAAACGCATTAAAACAGATTATTCTCGGGAAAGCAAAGCCTTTAGGGGGGTAGAAGTCGAGGCAGAGAGTAGTAGTCAGTCCTCTCGGGTACCACAGAACCACCATCTCAAGAGATCAAGACTTTCATTGAAATACCGAGGCAGAAACGACTGCGGAAAGCGGAAAATAGTGCGGCGTGATATTTAGGTCATAGATTCTCGAATTCTCTGTAAGGAGGAGGATAATATGCTCCAGCTGTATTTATTTTCTTCTTTTTTTATAACATTTTACTCGACCCTTTCTTCTAATTTTACATTTTACTCGACCCTTTCTTCTAATTTTACTCGTGGTCTCAGTTTACTTACTCATTTTACTGCTTATTTGACTCATTTGACTCACTTGCTCATTTTTCTCACTCATATGACTCACCATTTTACTCATGTGCTCTCTTTGCCGAATCATTTTACTCACTTCCTCATTTGACTCCCTCATTTTACACATTTGCTCATTTTACCAACTCATTTTACTCACGTGCTCATCTGACTCACTCATTTTACCCATGTACTCATTTTACCGACTCATTTTACTCACTTGCTCATTTTACCTGTATATTCATTTTATTAACTCATTTTAGTTATACATCCATTTTACTCATATACTCACTCATGTTACACATATACTCACTTTACCTACTCATTTTACTCACTTCAGTCGTACAGTCATTTTATTCATATACACATTTTACTCATATGTATCTTACTCAATCATTTTACTCATATTCACATTTTACTCATTTTACTCATATGCTAACCTCCACCTCGTTTCACACTCATCTACATCTTGCGGCTGCTCTCTCTCTCTCTCTCTCTCTCTCTCTCTTCTCTCTCTCTCTCTCTCTCTCTGTAAAATTCTTTGTTTACTTACCCCAAACTGAATTCATCGTACCTAAACGTCCAATGCTTCCCCTCTCCTTATTATGCCCCACGAGCCTAAGGTCATAGACTATGCATATCTCTGGCAGAAGAATAATAGTCGCCACTTGTGTCATTTCCGAAAATGAGGGAAAATTAGCCTTTACACTCATTAATATACAAATACTTATACTCGCACTTCATTCCCTCCGTAAGTCCTTACAACCGTCATTCATTCATGATCTGAAATTACCTCCAATGAGGTGACCTTTAAACTGCGTAGGATGACGCCCATAAAACTGTCGTTTAATTGACATTTATTCGCAGAGGTTCTTTACCATTTCTCTCACCCATAGATGGCACCACTGTGTGTGAGAGAACCTGTCTCGGCGACGTCATTCTCAGATGAAAAGAAAAGTAGGGTTTAAAAGTGACATGCGTGTATATACATATATATGATATATAATATATATTATATATTATAGTATATATATATATATATATGTGTGTGTGTGTGTGTGTGTGTGTGTGTACGTATGTGTGTGTGTGTGTGTGTGTACACACATGTTGGGACCAAAGAGTTTCCGGTTATTTAAATTTGTCGAATGCATAAGGGAAATCAAGTTTGAAAATGCCATACGTTTATCCTGAACTGCCATAACATAAGACATGATTGCCACATGATTTGTACACATGACTCAAAAAATTAAAGAAGAGAGAGAGGAGAGAGAGAGAGAGAGAGAGAGAGAGAGAGAGAGAGAGGCTGAAAATTCGCCAAAAATTCCCCCGCCCAATTCCACAGAAAAAGCCACCAGGGCCGCCCCCAAAAAAAGGGTCTATGATCATTTGGGACCCAGCGGTCGACCACCTGTTACCTGATCCTGACGAAGAAGATGCAATCCATTGATTTCTCCTGAAGTGACGGGAATGACCAATGAGAGCCAGGATCAGGGAAGCAGGAAGGAGGAGGAAAGAGGGATGGAAGGAAATGAAGGAGAAAAGTTGATGGAAAAGGAAATTATCATACAAAAATGTAAAGAGAATGTATAAGAATAAGGCGTGATCCAACGTCCACCTTACTCGGGACGCGCGCTAACATCTACGGTCAAATAGCGCGTTGTTTCACCAACGAAAATTAAACTATGTACGCTATATTTTATTATTAGCAATAATTGTTGTGTACAGTTTAACATGCACATTATTTACTTTTTTACATTTTCATTCTAATAAATAAATCTTAAATATCCTATCCTAAAATTCCTGCATCTTTAACTCGACGCGAACCTTTTTCATACCTCTTTTAGGGTCTTCCACTGACCTTTCCTCCCACCCAACAACAACAACAACAACAACAACAAAGTAGTTTGTAAGCTTACTCCCCGAGTGAATGAAAAGTCTATGGGTAACAGTAAATCAAGTGTTAAATGGAGAAAAAAAAACAGCAATTAAGAATGATTGCATACATAGATACATGCATACATACATCTCAAGTACAAAAGGCCCATTAAAACACTCTGGTTTAAAGCTAAGGGCTATATTTCGGTGGACTAACTTCCGTCCTTATCAGGTAGTGAATGACATACATACATACTTACATGCATACATACATACATACAAATATAAGTGTGGGCGAGAGACAGAGAAATGAGAACGCGTTCTGACGGATGACGACCAAGAAAATCAACACGAGTAAAGAATTGACCGACAAGAACGAATCATTTCTCAAAATTTGAATTTAAATGTCCTATATATATATATATATATATATATATATATATATATATTAATGATTCAAGTTTATAAATCATATCACAAATGCTCCTACAGGCTTGAAGAACAAGCCAGTTTGCCTACTAAGATTCCCTAAGATGAAATACCCAAACGTTAATGAAGACACGAGGAAGGAAAAAGTACACATTAAAGTAAGTAATGAATATTAATTAACTGTCAGTTAATATCTAAATACCAATAAAAATCAAATAAACGTCAATTAGTAATACCCACACGTGAAAGAGGGAACAAAGATGATAAAAGTATAGATTTATTTAAATAATGAATATTACTCAACTATCAATATTTTACTACCAATGAAAACATAACAACAAACGTCAATTAGCAATCAATACTTCGGTACCAATGAAAAAAAAATCTTGTTTAATAATTATTGCCTAAATAAATAAACAATTAAGCTGGGAAATTAAAACGCGCTCTTAAATGTGCCCTGGAGCAAGCAGAATACCAAGAATTAAAAATATGCAGAGACTGAGCAAAACGTCCCTCTTCTTCTTCTTCTTCTTCTTCTTCTTCTTCTTCTTCTTCTTCTTCTTCACAGAAAGAGATCAGCCAAAAGCAAACAGAAAACGCGGATTCTGAGTACCTGCGCGTTCTAGGAAACGTGGATTAATCTCCCTACTGACAGGATTACTTAGGTCGTTTCTACTGGAGGGGAATTGCGTCACTGCCAAAAAGAGATACTGAAAATGAGAATGACGGAAAATATTCTGTTTTTGGAAGACTGTTTTGGATGATGGTGAATCCTGTAGATGTAATTTTTCCAAGGTTATGTGACTACATTGCCCGGACATCAGAGTTTATGCATTACAGCTGGTTCCTGTCATAAAACTTTTGAAATGCAATATAGGAAAATGGCAAAGGGGAAGTTCAAGGTCTAAACAGATGATGAAGTTGCTTAGATACAACGTGATATTAGTCTGCCAAGAGCCCCTTAATGCTAATACCCAGGCTACGTATATGTCTATACCCACATATACGTAGAGCTCTAGCCCCAAAGAGGGCACAACGTCTAACTTAGCCTAGTTTCGGTAATTATTTATGATTCTTTATATCTACGGGCAATTTCGGCGTAAAAATAATACAGATATAATGTTAGCTCTCTCTCTCTCTCTCTCTCTCTCTCTCTCTCTTCTCTAAAGCTTAGTGTACACTGTAGATTAAAAATCTAGCTAAACTTGGTTTGATCTACGGAGATTACTCTAAAGTGTGTGTACACTAGTCAACCATTTACTCTCATAACTTTATATCTAGAGTAGTGTGAGACTTACTCTAGCGAGATTAATCTACCACTCATGTGCACTATCATAAAGTTGAGGAGGGACTCTCAGTCAGGATCCATATTCGTGAGTGGTAACATGTCACGGTCAAGGAATCCAGTTGCAGTAGCTGCCGCATTAGTTTTAAAAAGGAATTTGAAGAAAAAGAAGAGAAGGCAAATAGGGGCTTTAGACAATGATATCTAGACGAGATGAAGAAGGGTTGCATGCAAAGCTTTTGCAAGAACTGATCGTTGAAGATGATAAAGCGTATAAGAATTTTTTACGTAAGTCTCGTGAAGATTATGATTATCTGCTTGAAAGGGTGACACCCAAAATTATGAAGCGTGATACTCATTTAACGAAAGCAATCTCCCCTTCAGAAAGATTAACTCTCATACTTAGATTCGTAGCATCTGGTAAGCACAATGTATAAAAGAAAACATTTTCTTCTAGAATAAGCTTATATTTACTATCAAATTATGCTGAGAAACTAAACAGCAATAATTCAAAAAAATATATATGCAATTATTATTATCATGAAAAATAGGTAAACATAGAATAATTAACATATATGTTAAACGAAATATTTTACACTGTCTTATAGTATATAATTTATAACTATATTATACACGAATTTGCTTTTCAGGAGATAGTTATCACTCACTAATGTATGCTTTCCGTATACCAGTTACTACTATAGCAAAAGTAATTCCAGAAGTATGCACTGCACTGTATGATGTTCTGAAGGAGGATTATCTCAAGGTTAGTAGAACTAGCTATAATTCTGTTAAAGAGTACTGGAAGCTGATGTCACCAACATCACTTGTCTGAGCATCTGGCTCAGAAGGAATTAAGTCTTTAATCTGTCCAATCATTGTATGAACTTTGAAGTACAGGGGTAGAAGTAGGGGATGAGAATTCAATGGTCCTCTTTTTCTCCAATTTCTATTATTGGTTTCATGATCGTACGTTTCAGTCTTTTCCTATTTACGATGGAACGTAATTGACGCAGTTCGGATGCAACATATTCTCCAAACAACGAATCATCATCTTGTGGCTGATTCAATATACCTATGGCATTTTTCAATGCATTCTCTTCTTCACTGTGTGTGTGCTACATTCCAAAGTTTAGGGAATCTTTCGTAGTGCTGGATTAAAAGCATTGTCTGAATGCTATCCCATTTGTATTTATGGTTAGATGCCATGACTATTCCAGCACGCGTCTAGCTATACTGATTACTCTATTCAGTAGGGCAGAAGCATCTAGAGTAGTCTCGTAGAGAACTCTCGACCACGTGTTCACAGTATTCTGGGTAGACTAAAACAACCCTAGCGAGAGCTGAGAGTAACTATAGCTAGAGCGTTCTCGTTTCTGTGTATACTATCTAGAGAGGTCTCCCTAGAGCAAATCTAGCAAAAATATCTACAGTGTACACTAAGCATGACAGTGTGGAAAAGTTTAAAAGAAAGCTAGACAAAATCATGAGGACACTGTGAAGGAACAGTAAAACCTGCTTCTGGAGATAAGTGAGCAAACTATGTCTTTTGAGCCATCCTCATCCTTGTAACTGCTTGTAACTCTCTCTCTCTCTCTCTCGTCTCTCTCCTCTCTCTCTCTCTCTACATATATATATATATATATATATATATATATATATTATATATATTAATACATATTTATAGGGTATATATATATATCTATATATATATATATATATATATATATATATATATAGTATATAATTTAAACCTGCCTAATCTTCACTGTCCTTAAGAATCCACAGTTATAGGTCTGTTATTCTGTAACTCCACAACTCTGTAATCTAAGCTTTTGTTTTGAGACTAGTCTAAAATTGCATCGACCTTTAGATATGCCATGCCCTAGCCCTAATGTTTTACAGCTGCACTTCCCTGTAAGACTAATCTTTTTTAAACTTAATGACAAACTTAGTTTGTTATAACCTTTGAGTCATTTCAAAAATTCTTTTCATTGCTAAATGGGCCTCTGAAGATTGTAGACTAATAGTTTTTTTTTTTTTTTTTTTTTTTTTTTGGGGGGGGGGGCTTGTGTCTCTTCTCAGTCAAAATAATATTAGGGGGAGGAGGAGGAGGAGGAGGAGGAGGAGAGGAGGAGGGGGAGAGTTTTCTCTCAAAATAAGCAGAGATCCAAAGGTGACTTTCCCCAACCAAGCACAGAATCATAGCATACGAAAACTACTTAAATTCAAAATTGATTTTGCATTACATCGAGCATGGTCGAGGTCAACGTCTCTGCAATCCAAGACTGTCCAATTAACACGTAACAAGCAAAATCTTCTTCACCTGCATCAGATGTTGCATATTTTAGCCGTTGAACGTGTTTCCGATACTTTCCTATTTTTGAAAAAAATATATATATTTATGTCGCATGTTCTGATTTGTCCTCCTTTTTAGTGGAACTTGGAGTTTGTGAAATGTTAATTCTCGAACATTGTTTTTTATTCACATCTGTAATAAAAACATTTGGACGAACAACTACCTCGGTTTTATTAATAAATACATCAATTTACTATTGATATTTCAACAATAAATTCTGCAATTTATCAAGTACATAAAATTTATTTTCGGAATTTTGATAAAAAGGAGGTTATATTAAACGTAATTCAAATTTTGCTAAACATCTCTTAAAATATGCAAGAGCTTCCTTATTTAATTACAAGAGAAAATTGACTAGCCTTGGTAATACTCAGGTAATATTAAAGTCCGTTTTCTAATTATATAAGCGGCGTTTTAGACCAAATGCCACGTTCAACATTTTAACAGGATTATTTACGAGAAAACTACCAACCTCGCTGTTAATTTGTACAACCTACGCACTTAATAACTCTCAAATATTATTATCATTACACACTGACTGGGACCCATTCCGAAAACACCCACTTGCACAACGTAACCCTCATATATTGTGTTAATTAGGAACATCATAAAATCCTTTCCAAACAGGGGACCTTCCCACATTAATGTAAGGTTTCACTGATGTGGAAAAACCCTACAGAATCCCTTCAAAAAACTTACTTAAGCCCTAAAGACACCCTACAGAAACTCTACAGAAACCTTACAGAAACCCGACAGTATTGAAACAGAAACTCCTTCAGAAATCCTATAGTGACCGCACAAAAACCCTTTAGTAACCCCACAGTAACCCAACAGAAACCCTATAAAAACCCTTCAGAAACCCTACAGAAGCCCAACAGCAACCTTATAGAAACCCTATAGAAACCATTCAGATACCCAACAGAAGCCCTTCAGAAACCCTGTAGAAACCCAACAGTAACCTTATAGAAACCCTATAGAAACCATTCAATATCCAACAGAAACTCTACAGAAACCTTACAGAAACCCTGCAGTAACCCATCACAAACACTTCAGCAACCCTAAAGTAACACAACGGAAACCGTACAAAAACCCTCCAGAAACCCTACAGAAACCAAACAGCAACCTTATAGAAACCCTTAAAATACCCAAATGAAACTCTACAGAAACCCTACAATAACCCTCCAGAAACCCTACAGAAACACAAAGGTAACCTTATAGAAACCCTACAGAAACCCTTAAAATACCCAAATGAAACTCTACAGAAACCCTACAATAACCCTCCAGAAACCCTACAGAAACCCTCTGATACCCAACTGAAACTCTACAGAAACCCCACACAAACTCAACAAAAAACCTTCAGAAACCCTACAAAAACTCAACACAAACCATACAAAAACCCTACAGAAACTATAATGAAACCCTACGGAAACCCAACAGAAACTCTACAGAAACCCTTCAGAAACTATAAAGAAACCCTACGGAAACCCAACATAAACTCTACAGAAACCCTTCAGAAACTATAAAGAAAAACCCTACCCCCCCCCGGAAAACCCCAAACAAAACTCTACAGAAACCCTTCAGAATCCCAACAGAAACCATACAGGAACCCTACAGAAACCCAAAAGAAATTCCGGAGAAACCCAAAAGAAACCTTATAGAAAACCTACAGAAACCATACAGTATCCCTACAGACACTCAACAGGAACCCTTAAAAATCCCACAGCCCATAGAAAAAACTGCAGAAACCCTTTAGAAATCATATAGAGATCCAACAGGAATCACATAGAAACCCAACTGAAACCCAACAGAAACCCTACAGAAACTTTACAATAACCCTACAGTCACCGTTCAGAAAACTAACAGAGACCCAGTAGAAACCCTACAGAAACCCAACAATAACCCTACAAAACCCAACAGACCACTACAGAAACCCAAAAACATGAAAAAATGGCAAAAAAAAATTACAAACAATGGCACAACAATTTCAATTGTTCCAGAATTATTCCTCTCAAATAATTAAATGGACAGCGAGGGTTCTGTATGCGCCCTTTTCATAAAACATCACAATTACAACGAATAAGTTTCCCTCTGTAGAACGCAGCCTGCGTCCTTCATATATAATTCGTAATATTATCAAGCTATTTCAAATGAGTGTTTCAGATGGTAAAACTATTGGGATGAATTTATACTTTTCCAGGTGTTGAGTTTACAAGATGATGAACCAATATGCTTTATTGTAACGAATTCATTCACTGCTGGTTAATGAAGGCACATTAGGTTACTATGAGAAAACCTGTTTTAAACTATAATATATAATCATTATTCAGACGTTGATAGATATGTGATGAAGAAGGATAAAAACGTGATAAAATATAATTTAATAATAATAATAATAATAACAATAATAAGAATAATAATAATAAAATAATAATAATAATAATAATAATAATAATAATAATAATAATAATAGTTAGTAACATAGTTAAGAAATCCATTTTAAATATACCTTTACGCCTACACCATTGTGGATTCCTTCACCAATAATAATAATAATAATAATAATAATAATAATAATAATAATAAAATAATAATAATAATAATAATAACAATAATAAAAGACCATGAAAAGACGGGGATCAGACAGAAGAAAGTCGAGACAGTCTATCCTCTTGACTTTCCCCCTTTTCAACTTTCTTCTTCTGCCATTCAATAATTACCAACTCGTTCTTTTGGTCGTCTTTCTTTGCCCCCCAAAGCGATTCTCGGTTTTTTCTTTATTTGTTTTGTTTTTGTGCTTGAAAGGCTGCTAATTGAATCTGATTATGACAGGACACTGTCTCCGGAGCCAATTAAAGAGTCTTAATTGATCACGGTCATAATTTGTTCTCTCTCTCTCTCTCTCTCTCATGGCTGAATAAACCTTGACCAAAATGTTATCAAAGAAGGGATGAAGGCAAACCATATATGCCTTCACTAAGTCCCAAACTTAGAAATGAGAAGATATAATGATATATATATACTATATTAATATATATATATATATATAATATTAGATATATAATGTATATATATATAACGAATAAAAAATGTTTTTTTTTCTAAAAGAGAGAGAGAGAGAGAGAGAGAGAGAGAGAGAGAGAGAGCATGAAATTCATCTCCAAACGGACAGAACTCGTGCGATATTTTCTTTAACTTTCCCCATGTTCTTACTTCTACATTTTCTTCACTTTCGGAGCCTTTTCCTCAGCGACGATCGCACGTCACGACGGAAATACACACCATCAGTGTTTGCAGAGAACACGTCACTGTGACATGACTCAGCATCTCTTCCTTTCCTCGTCAGACGATGTTTTACACATCAGGTACCAACTTTGGACCAGCAAACATCAACAGAATTCAATTTAGATACGATATATTTTGCCTCGGGAGCCATTTACTGTTTATTGTTTACTCGTAGTTTCATTCATCACTGTCAAGAGTGTGCTCCATGGAAAACATGTCATCTTTTAAACCCAACAATTCACTTACGCTTTATTTATCTTAAATAAATAAATAAATAAACATTTATCTAATAATACTATATATTATATTATATATATAATATAGATATATGTAAAGATAAGTACTATTTGTACTTACTAACAAATCTAACTTGATCTCCCGGACCAAAGACCACCCAAAATGCTGAAGACAAACATTACAAACGTGTATACAACGTGTATTTATACATTAAAAAACATACATATGCATACATTTATTTCATATCCAATCTGAATTTGAACTCCTCCTCCTCCTCCTCCTCCTCCTCCTCCTCCTCCTCCTCCTCCTCCTCCTCCTCCTCCCCACTCCTCTCGCACCGTGGATGATCCTAAATAGATCTGGATAAAAACCCAAATTGCGTTTCCTTCAAGTGCTGTATTGCAGCCCCTGGGATACTATCTCGACAGCCAAATACATAGTCATCTTGCATTGCATTTTGATTTTTTTACATATATTTTTTTTCTTACAGACGACCGTGCAAGTATTTGTGAGTGTGTGTATGTGTATGTGTATGTTTATGTTTATCTATCTGTATGTAAGTATGCATGTATGTGTGTATATATATATAGTCTTATATATCCTTAAATACACGGTAGAAAGGTAAGTAAAATCTTTCTACCGTGATTTAAGGATACTCCCAAGTACGTGTTTTCCCTCGTGCTATATTGTGTGTGTGTGTATGTGTGTGTTTGTGTATATATATATATATATATATATATATATATATATATATATATATTATATATATATATATATATATATATATATATATATATATATATTTATGTACGTGTGTGTATATATATATATATATATATATATATATATATATATATAATGAACTTCTATCTATAGCAAGGTTTGTTTCAATCTACAGATGACCAGATATGCCTCCAGCTACTCCTCTTCTCCCATCAACGTTCTTTTCAGTGCACTAGAACATAATAAGTTAAACACTTCCCTCACCAATTTCTTACCGAGACATACTTAGGTACATTCTTCTTTTGTGACAGTCTACTTTCAAAAACGAGGTTCATTCCAAATACATTTCCGGTAAGTATTCTTTATTATTATGTAACCCATGAACTCCATATCATAAACAATGACATCGCTTTGTCTGTCACCTACTTCTGCATTTAAATAAACTAGTACAACCATCCTTTCGCAACCAGGCGAACCAGATATTCTCTTTAGCATTCATTATTTTCTTAATCCTGGACGATATGCACTCACTGGTATAACCTTTCCCCCTGTCACACGCACTCTTACCCACAAAGCGTCTAATATAACACATCTGTACTGTGTCACCTGCTCGCGGAGTCTTCCTGATAATATAACTGGTACCCCTTCCAAACTCTGCACTTCTCAGCTACCACAGATTCAATGATTCTCAAGGTCGAAATGCTCTTTTTTGTAACTTGGGTGAAAGGATGCATCACAATGTTCCCAGACGCTCTGATTATGCCGGAAGAATGGAGACCAACTGGTTGGTGAAAGGTGTTTGCAAGTCAGAATTATTAGAAAAGGAGTATAGAAAGGAGGAGAGGTGACTTAAAAAGCCTTGGAAAGATGGCATGAAAGGTTGCTAAAAATTAAAAAAAATAAAAATTAAGATCAATAACACCAAGGAATAGCAAGACTGCGTGCAAGATAGGGATGAATGACTCTGCTGTGTGTGTGTGTGTGTGTGAGGGAGATGGTGGCCGGGGGAGTTAAGTTCCATATAATTTCCAGACAATAAAATTCCGCCCCCAGAGATTTCTCAGATCGTATTTCTTCCCTGGAAAACTGCATCCAGAGAAACCTCCATCCACAAAGGAAGTTACGCCCACATTTCTTTGAATGGTAAGAATACTACTTTTTCAAACCAACCCGAGCTTTCTTAAATGATGCTTCTTTGTTTGTTTGTTTGTATGGTGTTTTTACGTTGCATGGAACCAGTGGTTATTCAGCAACAGGACCAACGGCTTTACGTGACTTCCGAGCCACGTCGAGAGCGAACTTCTATCACCAGAAATACACATCTCTGACCCCTCAATAGAATGCCCGAGAATCGAACTCGCGGCCACCAAGGTGGCAGGCCAAGACCATACCGATGACGCCACTGAGGCGCTTCTTAAACGATGCATATGCCAAACTATCACGCTTAAGAAATGATACCAGCAAAATGCCTCATTTTATTCACGAACAGGAAGTCACACAGGCCACCAGTATGCGTACTTAAAAAAAAAAAAAAAAAAAAAAAAAAACAAAAAAAAAAAAAAAAAAAAAAAAATGTCTTTAAAATTCCACTTAAGGCAGTGACATTCATTACAAAATAAAAAGGAAGGATGTTAATAAGGTCGTGCCCTTTGTTATATCTACGAAACGCATAATCATAATCTTACTTGAAAGATTTATCGAATTTGTCTGAAGTTGTATATAACGTTAGTAAAGCACGATTTCACACAACTTTCAACTTTTGATTGCGCTTAACTAAAGGTATATATTCCCGAACTATAACCGAGTACCGAACCTTCCTAGAAAAAGCGGGACGCCATATCTTAAAAACTTTATATACACACACACACACACATATATATATATATATATATATATATATATATATATATATATATATATATAATATCTATTTTTTTTTTTTTTTAATATATATATGTATATATATATATATATATATATATATATATATATATATATATATATGTTATATACAATACAGAATTTATACATATACAAATATATGTATATACATGAAATATATTTTATAATAAATATATATATCATATATATATATATATAATATATAATATATATATATATATATACATACATATTATATATAATAATATAAAATCATTAACCACACAGAATATATATTACATTTGTTATGTATACGGAACTGAAAAAAATATATCAATATATGAGAAAAAGATAATTCAGTAAGCTCACTTACCTTAAAGACTGAATCTACAGAGCAGCTGGGTCTCCACACATCTGCAAGAGAAATATAGTTAACTGTAATTAACTGTTGAAAAGGAATAATCAAGATAAATTCGGAGTCCAAAGGAACAGGACCTTCGACAATTTTGTAAAGTAAATAAATAAAAGTCAACATAAAATCTAGGACCGCAAAACAATGATAAGTATAATGAAAATAATGTACTTCATGTGGCCGAGTGAATAGCGTCGTGTAATCTTGATATTAATAGTAATATTTCTAGTCTTACGAGGCATAACAGACTAAAGTCTGCAGCAGATTTTACTACTATTTTGTAAGCAGATAAAATGGCATGGGTTCATGCTTTGTCACCTTAAAAAGAATGAAATAAAATAAAAATAAAAAGTGGGGGTGGGAATCATCACCAATTCCTCCTTCATAAATGTTACCTTGGTTAAACGTAAATAAAAATCACTAGGAGTATTAGCAATAATAATTCTCTAAGAATTCAGCAAAAAATACTTCATCACATCATTGCGAACAGTTATGCCAACTCACGTGTGATTTACTATCCGACTTAGAAAAATGAATTCATCCCTGTTAGTCTTATCATCATGATTTTTCTAGGACTTGAAGTACGTGCAGATCTCATACAAAAACATCATCCTCACTAATTACAGTTTTGGAATATTCATTATTACGAAAAATTCCTCGAAAACAACAGCAATTTACTTTTTAAAAATCTGGCAACAACAGAGGAATTAAATCAGCACTTGTTTTATCATTACAAAAAGGATAAGTTTCGTAGTAAATGAAAGCTCTTCCCTGAAGCAGCATTAGGAATAAAATGATGAAAAATCACCTGGCTATATAAGCATTCATCTAAGAATGACATAACCGTAAACACAATTATGGTGAACGTGTAAGTAACTACTTGGCCCAGGTAAAATATAATATATTTCGCCGCCACATAAATCTCTACGCGTGATATATTGTAAATATAAACATCAATATAAAATGTGAAGTTAACTGAAAGGGAAGAACAAGCAGTAAATTAATTCTATATAATTAAACTTTTCAGGAGGAACAAATGACGACCAAAAATGACGGGGAAAATGTTGCATGAATACACTACGACCAATCACGAATATGAAGGACGCAATATCAATAAACAAAAATGATACCTCGGCAATTATATTAATTTGGAAAAGAGCAAATACAATTAATTCACTGCAATATAAAACATGCTTAACAGCAAAAGCCTGACCACTCACTTGCGTTAGTCATTGATTTCAAGACATACTACAAACATAAATGCAATTATAACTAAATAAAGATATTCTCTTATCACTAAAATTAGACAGACACAAATAAATATTACTCTTTAAATGCACATATTTACAAAAGAGATTCTGAAAATACCAATCAAATGAGATTCGTTATGGAGACACGCGTAATTGTATTCGTTATTCAACAACGTTATGAGCATTTAAACTGTAATAAAAAAAAAAATTGCGAATATATCAAATGGAGCTGGCTTTCTGAAATATCAGTTTCGCCCTAGTTGATCTAAACAGTGAATTAGGTAGTTAGCTGACTGTGGTAGGTCGCACCAGAGGTGCAGATGGGCAAGGGGCCAGATATATATATATATATATATATATATATATATATATACTATATATATATATATATATATATATATACGTATATATATATATATATATATATATATATATATATACGTATATATATATATATGATATATACATATATATATATATATATATATATATATATTATATATATATTATATATAGTTAGTATATATATATGTATATAATTTACCTACTCCAATCCTGAAATATATCATCGAAGAAACCTCTCAATTACCTTACGTAATCTTGGTCGTGAATACCTAAATAATTAATAAATAATTTATTTTTTAGAGTGTTTACAATAATATACGGACATATAGTCTATTGTTACAATAATACGGCCATCACCTATATCTGTGTAAAGCAAAGATAATCATCACATTCGTCCACTATTGTGCAGAAATCACATTTCTGCAAAATTCACCACTAAAGCTAAATAAAACAACTAAGATAAAGATCAACCATTTCTGCTTACACCATTTCACTTATTTCATTCCTTTGTTTAGTTTTCTGTAAAAGAAATCTATCGAGATGGCTTTGTCTTAAAAACTAGTGAGGCTAGAGGGCTGCAAATTGGTATGTTGATTTTCCACCCTCCAATCATCAAGCATACCTCTAGCCTCAGTAGTTTTTATTTTATTTAACGTTAAATACAAATATTTTGACAGGGTTTGGATATATTCATTCGTTTATATATTATTTACAAAGGGGACTTGATTGAACAGGATTCTCACCCTGCACAGTACCACGGCTACAAAGATATCTAAAATGAACGCTTAAAATAAAAAAATAAATTTTGTGTTTGAAAATTTAAAAAATAAAAACTCTAGGATGAATGTTTAAAGATTCGAGCACATCTGAAAGTTGGCGATTTCCATTCTTGGCGAACGGAGAAAAGAAAAATATTCGTCAAATTAAGCGGTTCTCCCTCGAGTCGTAAAGGTCGAAATCCATCAGGGGCCAAACGAGGGAGGAGGCGAATCAGACCCAAAATCCATCAGGGTTTAAACGACCTTCAATATGCGTGCGCGCATGCACTCTCTCTCTCTCTCTCTCTCTCTCTCTCTCTCTCTCTCTCTCTCTCTCCAGTCTCATTTTGGAAGGCACATCCGCTAACGCAGTTTAAGAGATCAATTTACGTCCGCACTTTATCCAGTGGAACTTGATGATGTCATAACTTCTTTCCAAAATCAGATATTTATCGTTACATTGTTTGGCCTTTTGTTGACGTAATAAATGTTCTGCCATAAAGCGATCGGTGATGTATGTCTGTGGGTATGCGACGCGAGGCGCAGGATATGAGAGAGAGAGAGAGAGAGAGAGAGAGAGAGAGAGAGAGAGAGAGAGAATCACTTTAGCATTTATTCCCTGATCATATCCTTCTTCCCTTGATATGATTTAACTCTCTCTCTCTCTCTCTCTCTCTCTCTCTCTCTCTCTCTCTCTCCTTCCATAACAGACCTTTATCCTCTCATTCTTCTTTGTATCCTTCTGTCCTTTTTAACCCCCCAAGATATCATCTACCCATTTTCGTATACAGAATCCTTCCCTCCTTTCTGCTGCTAAAATCCTTCCCTCATTCAACCTTCAATCGACACTTCATAAATCTATAAACTGTACTCACACTAGTTACCTATTTACCTTTGCTGATTCTATTTATTGCATCTATAAAACATTTTTCCTTTTATTGATCTTCCGTTTTCCTAAGCTACCTTCCATGATCTCCCCTTAACACTTCTTTCCCCTTAATCCTATCCACACGACAGTCCTTTAAGGATCAAGGATCCCGTAAGGTCCCTCCGATGGGTCTCGGTGTGACCCATCCCATCTTTCCAAAATTCCTCTCTGACGGTTCCCATCATCTGCAAAAGGTACCTCTAAAATTTGGCATCGACAACTAGCTCGGGCTTTTGCTCCAAATTGTAATCAGTTTAGTAATTCATTGTGCTCTACACAATACATATACATTATATATATATATATATATATATATATATATATATATATATATATATATATATATCATATATATATATACATTATATAATATATGTATATATATATATACATATATACATATATATTACATGTATCTGGTCCATTTTATGTTTACCGACGAAGGGGACAGTTTGTCCTTGTAGCCTGAAACTTTTGCTAGTAAAATCTGCGTTAGATGCCACCTTGTTTAAGTGAGGACCTGTTATATATATATATATATAGATATATATATATATATATATATATATATATATATATATATATGTATATATATATATATATATATATATATAAAATATATATATACATATATATATATATATATAATGTGTATATATATTATATATAATTAATATATATATATATATATATATATATAATATATATATTATATATATATATATATATTCTATTTATATAATATATATATATATATATATATATATATGTATATATATATATACTATATATATATATATATATAATATATATATATATATATTATATATATATATATATATAATATCCCCATATATTTATATATATATATATATATATATATATATATATATATATATATATATATATATATAGTATATATATATTATATACTAGGATTTGAACCCCATATGCCTGCTGGTACAGCGGGAAGAGGATAAAACCATAATTGGAGTTCAACAATGCTTGTTATGACAGAGTTTAAATTGTGTGTCTGTTACTACAGTGGTAAACAGTATAAATCCTCTACGAGAATTATCACAGCATATATGTACACTCAACAAGAAAACTGTTTTCATTAGCTTTCGTTCATCCTATTTCCCATTTGTTTTTACTGAAAAGACATAATATCGCTAAATTTACTCTAGAATATGAAAATATACTGCAAATTATATCATATAAGAGAAAACTACAAAACAAAACCGTTCCGATACTTAAAAACACGATATATGTCCGAAGTAATTGGAATTTCTCAGATGGATTCGTTCATAGAGATCTGTTAGATAGAATGTGAATTTCTGATTTTAGTACTATGTGTCACGACGACAATATTTACTCGTTTTGCTTCATGAACGGGGATATATTGCATCATCGTAAGTAGTGAATGCAATTATTTTAGTTTCTACAAATTTATGTTTGTATTCCAAAGCGATTAAAGTTAGTTGACGTCAATGGCACTCAATGTTGCGACGACTAAGGTAGGTTGAACAAATCTAGTTGCATCCGCAAGAGCGTTTTCTATGATGTGAGGAGGAGCCCTAGAACTCCGAGCGGGAAAGCGCAAGTCACTGGATACTGGCTAACGTAACGGATTTCACACTTTAATTAATTTGACGTTGACATGGATCGAATGCTAGTTGCTGTTTACAAAGCTACTGTCTTTAAACATATATCTTAATCAAGGTTAAAGTAGGATGTCGGCTCAAAGATTTTCTGGCTATATGCTCCCATTACAAAGCAGTTCGTAGTAGCCTACAGCCCTACACGACTGCATTTCTTGCCGCGAGGCTGAAAGATCTCCCGCGATATAAAACTTTAATTGCCTGGGTAATACATATTGAGTTATCTGTGGTAATAAATATTTTTACTTAACACAGCTTTTTTCGTGAACGATTTGTGGATGAAACCAGATTTTCAAAAGTAAAGACTATATCAAGAGGGCAAGAATGACCGCACCCTGTGTCTGATATTTTACACGTCTTTTTACAATCTTTGAATGCTACGGCAACTGTCGAATGTAATCAATATTAGGGTATGAATTTCTTAGAGAATTAACTTGAATATTATGATCCTTCAAATTTTATCTAGCATAGTGCAACACGATCTTGGCAGTCATATCATATCGCCCAAGCGTAGGCCTATCGATAGAGATACGTAATTCATTATATCTTCTTCTGCCTTTCCCCCGTCACAAGTCCGTCACCGGTACTATAATTCTCTCTCTCTCTCTCTCTCTCTCTCTCTCTCTCTCTCTCTCTCTCCCCCCACTTTTGAAACATTTGAAAAAAATATTATCACTTAATCTCTCAAAGTAAATATAATGAATTATTAAAAAGTATCTCTATCGATAGGCCTATTGCTTGCGCGCTCTCTCTCTATCGTCATAATATTTCATTCTCTACTGTATTGTTCCTCGCGATTTCCAAAAGTACTACCCAAATTTTAAAAACCTTTCTCTCATTGATAAAGATCCGTCTTTAATAACGTATGAATTTTACCGTCAGTATAGTGTCAAACATTACTTATTAATAAGGTTTTACAGTAGGTTTTAAGAAAGGATGATCGATATTCTTCCCTGAACTGACGTTACCAAACCAAAATTAACGAATAATATAGTGTCTGTTTCTACATTCAAGTATAAATGATTATAGGACCTCAACAGAATCTTTATGGTGTAAAGTTGATGGAAATCTAGAAAGCAACAAACGCTATGATTTTGAAGCCCCGCCCCCTTTCAAGGTTTGCCAGGTGTGGCATTATTGAACAATATATGTCCGAAGATTTAAAAAAAACTGTATCTTAACTTTCCTTGCCGAGTGTACATAGGATCTACACTCTCTCTCCCTCCTCTCTCTGTCTGTCTAATATTTATATATAAATATATATATATATATATATATATATATAAAATGCATATATATACTATATATATATATATATATATATATATATACATATATATATATATATAGAGAGAGAGAGAGAGAGAGAGAGAGAGAGAGAGAGAGAGAGAGAGAGAGTATCATGACATGAGCGTGAAATACAGTTCGATCACATAGTAATGACGCCAATTTTATAGCTACCACGAGGAGTGGCAATGTAAATTCATGCTTTGGGTGCTATAATAACAGAGCAGAACTAACTAATGACCAAAAATATTGAAACAGATCCCTAAGACTTATATCCCAAAAGGCATTCCAAGTTGAAGTGGAAGTATCCTACCAAAAGAAACCTGTATTCAGAAAGCCATTCCTTCTGGTATCCTGACTTCGTCCATTTTGATGCCAGAAATGGAATTAAAAGGATGAAACGAACCCTTTCTTTCAGGCTTCCAGAACCGGCGTTCCTGGAACTTGGACTTCCAAGCTGCCGTTAATCTCATTCGCTTTGGATAATTGGTTTATCAAGAGAGAGTGTCTTCTTCAAAGTAGCTGCTGATACATTCGCTGGCGACGTTCATTTGTTTGATTTTCCTCATACGACGCTCATTATTTGTGCTACAGGTGTTACGTAAGATAACAAATGAGTGGTATGAACACCAACCTGAAGGAGTAATAGAAAACGATTAGGCAAAGATCCCCTGGGACTATGGTATCAGAACAGATAGGGAGATACGTGCCAATAGACCAGACGCGACGTTGATTGACAAAATCAAGAAAAAATATTACTCATTGATATCGCAATATCATGGGAAACTAGAGTAGAAGAGAATGAAAGGAAAAAAATCGATAAGTATCAAGACCTGAAAATAGAAATAAGAAGGATATGGGATATGCCAGTGGAAATTGTACTCATAATCATAGGAACACTAGGAGGCACGATCCAAAGATCAATGAAAAGGAATCTGGAAAAACTAGAGGCTGAAGTAGCTCAAGGACTCATGCAGAAGAGCGTGCTCCTAGAAAACAGCTGACACTGAGAAAAGTGATGAACTCCTAAGGAAGCAAGATGCAACCCGGAACCCTACACTGTAAAAACCACAAAGTCGAATAGGATGACTGATAAAAAAATAATAATAATAAAACAGTTTCCATGGCATTTAATTTATATGGAGTCTTCTCTATTCGTCTTAACAATTTTCTTTTCATCAGCATGTAGCTTGTATACCAAGTGTCCTAAGGACACTTGATATATGCCAGCTACTTTCTGATGGAAAGAAAATTGTAAAACGAATAAGAGAAAACTCCATATAAACTAAATACTGTGGAAACAGCCATAATTTTCAACGCTACTGCCCTCGGAGAAGGTCTAAATAATAATAATAAAATAATAATATAATATTATATAAAACAAAAAAAATATATAATAATAATAATAATATAATAATAATAATAATAATAATAATCTAATGTTGTCGTTGAAAAGCATTTCAGTCATGCGAAGTAAAATGTATCCCTTTTTTTCTTCACCCACGTAATACCCAAAGAATAACACAGTCATAAATAATAATAATAATAATAATAATAATAATAATAATAATAATAATAATAATAATAATAATAATAATAATAAATAACAATAATAATAATAATGATAATAATAATAAAGAAAGTATCACTCATTGATGTCGCAATACCATGGGACACCAGAGTTGAAGAGAAAGAGAGGGAAAAAATGGATAAGTATCAAGATCTGAAATAGAAATAAGAAGGATATGGTATATGCCAGTGGAAATCGTACCCATAATCATAGGAGCACTAGGCACAGATCCCAAGATCCCTGAAAAGGAATCTAGAAAAACTAGAGTGAAGTAGCTCCAGGACTCATGCAGAAGAGTGTGATCCTAGAAACAGCACACATAGTAAGAAAAGTGATATATTCCTAAGGAGGCAGGATGCAACCCGGAACCCTACACTATAAATCCACCCCCATCGAATTGGAGGATTGTGATAGGGCAAAAAAAAAATAAAAAAAAAACAATAAAAAAAAAAAAATAATTAAAAAAAAAAATAATAATAATAATAAGAAATAATAATAATAATAATAATAATAATAATAATAATAATAATAATAATAATAATAATAATAATAATGATGAGAAAGGATACAAATACCTGGGAATAATGGAAGGACACGATCAGGAAAGAATATATGCAGAGATCCAAGGCGATACTCAAGTCAAAACTCAACGCCGGAAATATGATAAAAGCCATAAACACTGGGCAGTGCCAGTAATCAGATACAGGCAGGGAATAGTGGGAATGGACGAAGGCAGAACTCCGCAGCATAGATCAGAAAACCAGGAAACATATGACAATACACAAAGCACTACACCCAAGAGCAAATACGGACAGACTGTACATAACACGAAAGGAAGGAGGAAGAGGACTACTAAGTATAGAGGACTGCGTCAACATCGAGAACAGAGCACTGGGGCAGTATCTGAAAACCAGTGAAGACGAGTGGCTAAAGAGTGCATGGGAAGAAGGACTAATAAAAGTAGACGAAGACCCAGAAATATACAGAGACAGGAGAATGACAGACAGAACAGAGGACTGGCACAACAAACCAATGCACGGACAATACATGAGACAGACTAAAGAACTAGCCAGCGATGACACATGGCAATGGCTACAGAGGGGAGAGCTAAAGAAGGAAACTGAAGGAATGATAACAGCGGCACAAGATCAGGCCCTAAGAAGCAGATATGTTCATAGAACGATAGACGGAAATAACATCTCTCCCATATGTAGGAAGTGCAATACGAAAAATGAAACCATAAACCACATAGCAAGCGAATACCCGGCACTTGCACAGAACCAGTACAAAAAGAGGCATGATTCAGTGGCAAAAGCCCTCCACTGGAGCCTGAGCAAGAAACATCAGCTACGTTGCAGTAATAAGTGGTACGAGCACCAACCTGAAGGAGTGATAGAAAACGATCAGGCAAAGATCCTCTGGGACTATGGTATCAGAGCGCATGGGGTGATACGTGCAAATAGACCAGACGTGACGTTGATTGACAAAGTCAAGAAGAAAGTATCACTCATTGATGTCGCAATACCATGGGACACCAGAGTTGAAGAGAAAGAGAGGGAAAAAATGGATAAGTATCAAGATCTGAAAATAGAAATAAGAAGGATATGGGATATGCCAGTGGAAATCGTACCCATAATCATAGGAGCACTAGGCACGATCCCAAGATCCTTGAAAAGGAATCTAGTAAAGAAAAACTAGACGCTGAAGTAGCTCCAGGACTCATGCAGAAAGTTGTGATCCTAGAAACGGCGCACAAAGTAAGAAAAGTGATGGACTCCTAAGGAGGCAGGATGTAACCCGGAACCCCACACTATAAATACCACCCAGTCGAACTGGAGGACTGTGATAGAGAAAAAAAAATAATAATAATAATAAATAATCTGTTGTTCTCGTTGCAAAGCATTCCAGTCATGCGAAGTAAAATGCATCACTCTCTTTTTTTCTTTTTTAAACCATGTAATACCCAAAGAATAACACAGTCAGAAATAATTCAAACACTGCAAGTGTTTTCTCCTATTCTCGGAGAAGCTTCATGAGGCGAGAACTCCCCCCCCACCGCCCCCACCGCTACCCCCAGAAAACTCCTTTTAAGTCAGGAGAAAGAAGTGCCGGCCATATCCTGCACCGGAGGTTTAAATAACATCGCATGCAGCAGAGAGTGACTCTGACTTTAAATACTCACAATTTTCGCCCTGCAAGAAGAAGTAGTGAATGGCCTTTACGTTCCAGACGAAAGAAAGAAAGAGCGAAAATGAGAATGTTAGCCCGGCTTTATTTTACATGCTGGAATGTAGCGGCGATGGTGGAAGAGATGATGCCCGTTTTCTTTATTTTTTTTTTTTTTCTTAAGTAATAACGAGTCACTCTTCATATCATTCTTTGTGTAAAAGACGGAAGGAGAGAAATCTGAAGTGTAAGACTTCAGTAAGAGTCTCTACTTTCTACCATGGTAATGTGGTCACATTTTCACAGTCATTTATTAATCATTTGAATAAACATTGCAAAATGGAAAACACTATTTTCATATTATACGTATATATATTTCTCTCTGTAATTCTCCACCCTTACCTCTCTCTCTAAATAAATAAATAATTAAATAGATAAAAAAATAAAAAAATAAATAAATAAATACATAAGTCAAAATAAATAAACAAAATAAATAAATATAATTATATTATTATATATATATAATATATATATATATATATATATATATATATGTATGTGTGGCATATGTGTGTGTGTTACACATTTGTCTCTGTCCAAAATTAAACAAGACCTCTTGCCACAAAAGAGACTTTTGAGGACAATTCCCTCTCACTTTCACCTACGGAAACAACATTTAATGGCAAACTTCCTTTCTTGGATGCGATAGTGACACGAAAAGATGGCTAATGCCACTTTCTTTGACGCTGAATACACGGAGGGAGGCGCCTACCTACTAAATAGGAAAAGTTAAATGTCCCGTAAGGTACCTGGATAGTGTAATTCTTCTTGCATTTTAATACATTTTTATTTTTTTCATCTATCATTCATTTCTCTTTGTTTTAATTGAGTGGGTCTCTTCTTTCTATATTTCCCTTTATTTCCTCTTACTTCTTCCTAATGGTCACCATTCTATTCTTTGTAAGCTTGAATTCCAAGTCAGTGGCCCTTGTGATGGGCTTGTTTCATATGAATAGATCTCATCTACTGAATAATAATAATAATAATTAATAATAATAATAATAATAATAATAATAATAATAATGTTTATAGACGAGGTGGCCTCGTACCACTGTAAATCTTGGCATAAGTAATAGTTACTCGTCAGCTGGCAGACCTGCGTTCGAACCCTGTGCATGGGTGGGAGAATAACTGCTTGGCCTGTTTCCATAAAAATCAATTATGCCCAGGGCAACCTAACACTGAATGAGTACCTGGTTGTTACTCAACGATTGTTTATCGAACCTGGGAAAAGAGAGAAAGAGAGAGAGCGCCAACACAGCATACGCGAATGAATATTCCGTCAATAATTAGCAAAGGGAAGGTATAACGTCAATAATCTAGTTTGATGAACTCGTTCAATAGTCTCTCTCTCTCTCTCTCTCTCTCTCTCTCTCTCTCTCTCTCTCTCTCTCTCTCTCTCTCCCCAGTTATACCAATCACTGTTCAAGTAATAGTAGCTACAGTCAGGAGCCAACTTTCTCTCTCTCTCTCTCTCTCTCTCTCTCTCTCTCTCTCTCTGCGTGTGTGTGTGTGTGTGTTTGTGTACCAGCCACGTAATTCTCACGCCAATGGGATGGAAAAATCGTCCAAATCCTCTCTCTCTCTCTCTCTCTCCTCCTCCCCCTCTCCTCTCTCTCTCTCTCTCTCTCTCTCCGTCCCCAGATACTTCTCCATTTTGAGAGCATTCGACTTCGTTGTAAACCGAATTCAAACTCTCTCTCTCTCTCTCTCTCTCTCTCTCTCTCTCTCTCTCTCTCTCTCTCTCTCTCTCTGCGTGTGTGTGTGTGTGTGTGTGTGTGTGTGTACCAGCCACGTAATTCTCACGCCAATGGGATGGAAAAATCGTTCAAATGCTCTCTCTCTCTCTCCCCTGTTTCAGCAGTCCCCATCGCGACTGCAATGTGACTGTGCCAACGATTTCAGAAGTTGAATCCAAACCTCACACAGCCTCTGTCAACACACTGCTCCAACTCCACTGATGGTAGAACCCAGGTAATCCCTGGTCACATACTGACAGACACGATTGACCCCCTAAGCTCCCGATGTTATATCTGGACGCTGGATCATCTCTGGAAGGCTTCGGAAGGTGATCAACCTCAAAAGCTTTGCGCCACGTAGCGGTTTTAATGACCGAAAAAAGTTAAGTATACCTTAGTTTAACCAGACCATTGAGCTGATTAACACCACTCCCAAGGTTGGCCCCAAGGATTAGATATTTTTTTAAGTGGCTAGGAACCAATTGGTTACCTAGCAACGGGACCTACAGCTTATTGTGGGATCCGAACCACATATCGAGAAATGAATTTCTAATCAGCAAAAATAAACCAAAAATAAATTCCTCTGATTCAATGACAGAAAACCCTAGATGAAACATGTATGCTCATGGACGCTCATGTTCCTGGTGTGTGTGTAAACGTCGTGTTTCTCCTGAAAAGTTTGCTGGAGGAGATCAGGTTCACTGGAAATCGTGTTTCCTGGAAATCTGGAGTGCGGGAACTTCTTCTTGAGAGAGACTTTCTCAGAGGGCATCATTGCAAATATTCATATTAGTTGGAATTTATGATTATGTAAGGTGGCTTTCATTTGTGCTTCAATTATCTTATTAAGAACCTTGCCACCTGTGGCTTTACAGATTATTTGTCGTTAGGATTCCATAAACTTACGACCAGTATTAATCCAGAAAATGTAGTGGATAAAAATTCCAGCTCTGGAATTCTGGCTCAAAGGTTAAATTAGATGGAACGTTTGGAAGCTATCATGAGCAAGATTGACTGATGCAATATTTTTTACCAAGGTTATTCAGCCGTTACAATAATTTTTTTACCCAATATCGGATGGCCGTTTAATTACTATGAATTTATTATCATATTTTCCCCTGAATTTATTATCATATTTTCCCCACAAAAATATCAGACTCGACGGAAACTTAAAGTCCACTTCAGTGAGATAATATGCCATGAATGAAAATTACTTATTAATAATAACTTCCCATTGTCATAACACTATGTTTTCCCTTAAGGATCAAATGGAAAGCGGATATTGCTGACTATACTAAAGTCATATACGTCGTCTTAAACATATCGATCCAAAAATAATTTTAATTTCAACGTGCGCACACTTGCACACACACACAACACACAGATATACTATACTCAGTACGTATTCAATCTGAGTTTTTTAAAAAAAGTTTATCTTCCCTGAATAAAAGTCTGAGTTGCATTTCCAAGATTGTAGTAACGGAGCCGGAAGCTGTTCGGCCAGCCATGTTTGAGCCCAATCGAGATGCATTCAGTAGTATTTTTGCTTTCCCGTTCATTCGAGCGTATTTGTTTTCCTTGTGGATAAAACAGAAATTCTTGTCCGAATATTACATGAATAGCTAATGGATCAAGTTCCTTGACCTAAAGCAAGACATTCCTTGGGGATATGTCATAATATAATCACTATTGATATTAGATTTAACTTGAGAAACAATACCAGTGGTTTTCAAAATTTTCTTGGACCATGATGCACTATTTCACCATAAGGTCAGATGTCATTCTCCTTCACACACACCCCCCCCCCCCCCACCCCTTTTCCAAAATTGTCTGCCTCAAAAGCTGCCTTCCAAATAATATGCAACAAAATGCTAACACAAACATACAAGCTAGCGGAGAGAAAGCCCAACGTGACCTGTCAGAAATGTGGACCGATGCGCGCTGCGTTTTGTGTGGCTCTACAGCCCGTTTGAGCCTGCCTGTCTGTGGGCATAATTTCCCCCACCCCACATATTTCGAAATTCCGCCTAGGGGGGAATTCACCCCTGGTTGGGAACCACTGAACTATACTATACTACAGATTAGTTTACATGGTCCAGATCTACACAGTATTAGATATATCCATATACCTTTTAACCAAAAACCAGGCCAGAAGATTCTCCAAATTATTAACTGTGTTTTCTTATGTATATCTACTGTTTAGGTTCTTCTGGTTACTGTGTCATCGCATAGGTTCTGTTATTTTATATCTTTCTCACTTTCATTTGAAACTATAATTCATTTTACTCTGTTTTTAATTCTACCTTTAGATTAAAATATCAAATATAGACTTTCATTTAATCATTTAATCAAATCTTTCACTCGCTTTTAATCTCATTTTTATCTTATACGTAGATCCTGCTTTATACATTTTTCCAGTATAGCATTAAAAGTAAACGATTTACTCTCCAACATTCCAGTGATCTCTCTCTCTCTCTCTCTCTCTCTCTCTCTCTCTCTCTCTCTCTCTCTCTCTCTCTCTCTAAGTGATACAGTCAATGCGCAAGTAATAGTAGTTACAGTCAGGGGCCAATCTCTCTCTCTCTCTCTCTCTCTCTCTCTCTCTCTCTCTCTCTCTCTCTCTCAGTTATACAGTCAATGTGCAAGTAATAATAGTTACTGTCAGGTACCAACTCTCTCTCTCTCTCTCTCTCTAAAGCAATACAGTCAATGTGCGAGTAATAGTAGCTACAGTCAAGAGCCAACTCTCTCTCTCTCTCTCGGAGTAGCCATCTTGCTTGGTGAGACGTACCCGCGTGAAGTCAGATTAATCAACAGATATCACAAGTTTAACATACGACTAGAATTTGAGAAATATCTAGAAGTGTTCGTGAACTATCGGTGATAAGATTAGTGTGAAAATAGTAGGATAAAGCGTCTTCTAAGTTAGTTTAACAAGTGTAATACTGAAATCAGAACAAGATGGCAGTAAGTTCCAACAGCGGGAAGAGGTGGCGTAATTTAGCTTGCTTGGCGGATTCGCAATACGATGAGGTAGCAGGAAGGGAACTGGCATTTCTCATCTATGAAATCAGCAACAGTCCTAACCAAAAAGATACAAAAGCATTCATAGATATATTAGAAGGATATAATCCTTCAAACTGGAACAAATCTAATGAAAACATCTTGAAAATAATTGAAGAAGTTCCAAATAAAATCCAAGTGGTCAAGAGACTCATAAAGAAAATATACATAAACCAACATATTCCGACAAAGAAAATGAATAAGGTGAATCTTGTGAATATCCTAATTGATGCATTAGGAAAAAGAATGCCAAAAGCATGCAAACTGTGTAAGGTTTGGTATAGCATAGTCAATCCACAAAACCTAATCAGAAAATGTGCTGCATGCAACATTCCGACCCATCCACAGTGTGCTGAGGTAATGCAAGATTTGAGAAAGATACAAGAATTTTTTGTTCAACATGTCTATCATGGATAGACAATGTTATTAAATCAAGATTGAATGTACAAATAGTTGAGGATGAAGAAGAAGAGGAAGAAGAAGAAGAAGAAGAAGAGGAAAACGGAAGAGAAGTAAACAAAATGAAATGACAGAAAAAAATAAGGAAAACAAAGAACAAGATAAAAGTATGGATGCAGAGATACTCATTGATACTACATATGAGGCAATGCAGCATACCTACGAAGAAATAAATTACGATATGACAACAGAAAAGCAAATCCCGAAGAGGCTCTACCCAGATCTACACAATGACGGGAAAGAGGAAAAGATAGACAAGAAAGACAAAATCTGCAACCTTTTGAAAAGAGGGAATTGCAGATTTGGAGAAAGATGTTACTACAAACATCCTAAGGTATGTCAAAACTATGAAATATATGGTAAATGTGCATACTTAGATGGCTATGGGGATGATTGCAGAGATCTGCATCCAAAAATATGTAAAAACCTAAAAGAAGGAAAAGGATGTAAGTTCGACAAAAAATGCAAATATATGCAACCCTGTAGCCATGAATCATAATCAAATAAATAACCAACCAAGTAATAAAATCCAAAATAAGAAAGAAAAACAAATAAAGAGAGAAATCAAGAATATCAGGTAAAAGAGAAAAGCAAACCACCAATGAGATATGCAGAGGTTTCAGCAAAAAATTTCAAAGCATCAGCTCCGAAATTCTACTCAAGAGATAATAACTGTATTTATTATGCAAGAGGATATTGCAGAAACGGAGAAAATTGCAGATTCAGACACAAAATGAATAATTATGATGAAGGGAGATCAAATATTATGGAAAAGTTGGATTTTTTAATGTCAGAATTTCTGGAAATGAAAAAAAGAACAACATACCAGAACAGGAAAGAGACATGGGAAAATCCTTATTACTACCAATATTAAATGAAGGAGAAAACACGCAAACCATCATAGTGATGAATGCGCAGGGTTTAGTTACGAGTAACTCAAAAAGAAAAATAGAGTACTTAGAAGAACTAACCCAAAATGAAAAGAAAATAGATATAATGAATATAAGTGAAACCTGGTATTCCCAAGAGACTGGGAATGATGATCAAATAAAAGGGTTCCAAACTTATAGATCAGATAGAAAAAATAGGAATCAAGGGGGAACCGCAATATATGGGAAAGACAAAAAACAAGGAAAAATATATGAGAAATATAGTAACTCAGAATGTGAACTAATAGCGGTAGAATTTGAATCTGAAAAATTGATGAACATAGTAATATATAGACCTCCTAATACTAAAGAGTTTGACTTAATAATTGAAAAATTGGATGATATATGTAGAAATCACAAGGACTGGACGATTCTCCTATCTGGTGACTTCAACTTTCCTTTCGTAGAATGGAAAGAAGAAAACGAATAGGAGACTGTGGTTGTACTTATACATATAAAAAAGAGAGTAATAGTAGTGCAGAAGATAAGAGGCAATTTGAAAAGCTATTAGATATGCTACTAGAAATACACATTCAACAAATAAATCACCTGCCAACAAGAAAGGAAAATACTTTAGACCTAGTATTTGTGAACGAGATGAATATGTTAAAGAAATAATAGTTTATAATGCGAGTATTTCAGATCATAATGTCATAGAATTAACAGTTCAATTCCAAAAGCAGTGAAAATAGAGATAAGCAAGAAATGAAAAAGTGGGAAGGATATGGAAAATACAACTTTCTACAGTAAAAATATAAAAAATGGTTCAGAAATTAATGAAGAACTTAAAAAAACAAAGATTGGGATAAAAATTTATTTTTCGTAAGTGATGACATAAGGGTAAATACGGAGATATTATATAAAATATTGGAGAAAATAGTGGATAAATATATACCGAAGAAGAAAAGTAAACATCATACATGCATACCAAGAGACAGAAGGATCTTGTTCCAGAAAATCAGAAAGTGGAAAAAAGGTCTTGCAAAAGAAAAAAATGCATGGAAAGTTATAGAACTAAAAATTAAGATAGAAAATGCAGAACAAAAGATTATACAATCAAAAGAAAATGAAAAACGGGACTTGGAAGAAAAAACCCTATTAAATATCAAGCAAAACCCCAAACTATTATACTCATATGCGAAGAAGATGAATAAAAGAAGAATAGAAATAGGCCCTCTGAGAATTGAAGGGAGATTAACGAATGAAAAAAGGAAATTTGCAACATACTGGCAGAACGATATAAGAGAGAATTCACCCCTAGAATAGATAATGAAGATAATGATATAGAAGTAAGGGACGAAAATAGTGAATATTTAGCTGACATAGAAATTAATGAAGCTGATATTGTGCAGGCAATTAATGAATTAAAAATGGATAGCTGCTGCAGGGCCGGATGGAGTCCCTGCTATTTTGTTAAAGAAAGTAGTTCATTCTATCGCAAAGCCACTTGCAATATTATTAAGACAAAGTGTAGATACAGGCAAGATTTATGATGAGCACAAATTAGCATATATCACCCCTACTTTCAAAAGTGGATCAAGACTAGAGGCAAGTAATTATAGGCCTGTGAGTCTAACATCACATATTATGAAAGTGTATGAAAGGGTAATGAAGAAAAAATATTATGAAACATTTAATAAAAAATAATTTGTTTAATATAGGACAACACGGTTTCGTACCCGGAAAAAGTACACAAACCCAACTGTTAGTCCACCGTGAGAACATATTCAAAAATATGAAAAGCGGAAATGAAACAGATGTGGTTTATCTAGACTTTGCAAAAGCTTTTGACAAAGTAGACCATAATATTTAGCAAAGAAAATTAGAAAACACAATATCGTAGATAAAGTAGGAAGATGATTAAAAGAATTTTTACACAACAGAAAACAGATAGTTATTGCAAACGATGAGAAATCGGATGAAACCAAGGTAATATCCGGTGTGCCACAAGGTACGGTGCTAGCTGCAATATTGTTTGTTATTATGATTGAAGACATAGACAGTAATGTTAAGGATTCGGTAGTGAGTAGTTTCGCTGATGACACAAGAATAAGTAGAGAAATTACTTGTGATGAAGATAGGAACGCTCTACAAAGAGACATTAACAAAGTATATGATTGGGCAGAGGTAAATAGGATGGTATTTAACTCTGATAAATTTGAATCAATAAATTATGGAGACAGAGAAGGAAAGCTATATGCATATAGGGGACCTAATAATGAGACAATCACAAATAAGGAAGCAGTTAAAGACCTTGGTGTGATGATGAATAGGAACATGTTATGCAATGATCAAATAGCCATTCTGTTGGCAAAATGTAAAGCAAAAATGGGAATGTTGTTACGGCACTTCAAAACAAGAAAAGCTGAACACATGATTATGCTTTATAAAACATATGTTCGTAGTCCACTTGAATATTGCAATATGATATGGTACCCACACTATCAAAAGGATATTGCACAAATAGAGAGTGTACAAAGGTCCTTTACAGCTAGAATAGAAGAAGTTAAGGACCTAGACTACTGGGAAAGACTACAATCCTTAAAATTATATAGTCTAGAAAGGAGAAGAGAACGCTACATGATAATTCAGGCATGGAAACAGATAGAAGGAATAACAGAAAATATCATGGAACTAAAAATATCAGAAAGAGCAAGCAGAGGTAGATTAATAGTGCCCAAAACTATACCAGGAAAAATAAGGAAAGCACACAGAACATTAATCCACTACGCACCAGCATCGATAATGCAGCGTCTATTCAATGCGTTGCCAGCTCATCTGAGGAATATATCAGGAGTGAGCGTAGATGTGTTTAAGAATAAGCTCGACAAATATCTAAACTGCATCCCAGACCATCCAAGATTGGAAGATGCAAAATATACCGGAAGATGTACTAGCAACTCTCTGGTAGACATTAGAGGCGCCTCACACGGAGGGACCTGGGGCAACCCGAACGAACTGTAAGAACTGTAAGAAGAACTCTCTCTCTCTCTCTCTCTCCTCCAGTTACACCAATCACAATTCAAGTAACAGTAGCTACAGTCAGGAGCCAACTCTCTCTCTCTCTCTCTCTCTCTCTCTTTAAGTGATACAACAGTCAATGTTCATGTAATAGCAGTTACAGTCAGGAGCCAACTCTCTCTCTCTCTCTCTCTCTCAAGTTACACCAATCAATGCACAGGTAATAGTAGCTACAATCAGGTGCCAACTGCTTCATCAGCTGAGAGGAGACAGCTCAAACAAGTTCTGTCAACACTGTCCAAACTCCAATAATTACAGACCCTGAGTAACCCCTGGTCACATCCTAACTCCACGATCGACCGATCCACCTTAGCTTCAATGGCTTTCACGCGAGCTTGCGAGCTGGGCCATCTGCAACGTTCCCAGAGATGATTAACGTCGAAAACTGTGCGTTAGGGCATGATTTAAACGAAAGGGAATTTATTATCAGGTTCTTTAATGAAGTTAGATGTTTGAGTGAACGTCGTGTCTGTCTTCATAACTGCTGAATGTGATTGTTTATTTTTAGAAATGCTTTGGTAGGAAATCTTTAGGGAAATCATTATTTTCTCCAATCGAATATACAATTTAGGCCCAAGGCCAAGCGCTGGGACCTATGAGGTCATTCAGCGCTGACATGGAAATTGGCAGTAAAAAGGTTTGAAAGGAGTAACTGAAGGAAATTTTCATATCTTCATTCCCCCAAGAACACACATTTTCTCATTTTCGTTTTCCCAAGAACATTTAATTCCATTTTCCCAAGAACACTCATTTTCTCATTTTCATTTTCCCAGGAACACACATTTTTCTCATCTTCGTTTTCCCAAGAACACTCATTTTCTCATCTTCATTTTCCCAAGAACACTCATTTCATTTTCCCAAGAACACTAATTTTCTCATCTTCATTTTCCCAAGAACACACATTTTCTCATCTTCGTTTTCCCAAGAACAATTAATTCCATTTTCCCAAGAACACTCATTTTCTCATTTTCGTTTCCCCAAGAACACTTAATTCCATTTTCCCAAGAACACTCATTTTCTCATCTTCATTTTCCCATGTACACACATTTTCTCATCTTCGTTTTCCCAAGAACGCTCATTTTCATTTTCCCAAGAACACTCATTTTCTCATCTTCGTTTTCCTAAGAACACTCATTTCCATTTTCCAATGAACACTAATTTTCTGATCTTCGTTTTCCCAAGAACGCTCATTTTCTCATCTTCGTTTTCTCAAGAACGCTTATTTTCTCATCTTCGTTTTCCCAAGAACGCTCATTTGCTCATCTTCGTTTTCCCAATAACTCTCATTTTCATTTTCCGAAGAACACACATTTTCTCCTCTTCATTTTCCCAGGAACACATATTTTCTCGTCTTCATTTTCTCAGGAACACGCATTTTCTCGTCTTCATTCTCCCAGGAACACACATTTTCTCCTCTTCATTTTCCCAGGAACACACATTTTCTCCTCTTCATTTTCCTAGGAACACATATTTTCTCGTCTTCATTTTCCCAGGAACACACATTTTCTCGTCTTCATTTTCCTAGGAACACATATTTTCTCGTCTTCATTTTCCCAGGAACACATATTTTCTCGTCTTCATTTTCCCAGGAACACACATTTTCTCAGAATCTGCTTAAAAATTCCAGGTACTGACAAAAAGCGACTCGCATCATATTTTCATTTTTCCACGAATGAAAATTCTCTCGATGAATAACTATGCTTCTAAGTTTAGCAGTGGAAGAATATATATATAAAAAAACATGCACAACCCTACATAAATATACACACACAAACACACGAAACCAGAAATAATTTCACGTCTGAAGCAAATTATATTTACTTTCGAGACAACCTTCGCGAAGAGACTCAACGAGGTTTCCCCGGCGAACTTCGAAGTCTAGAGAGAAGCAGAAGCCATATCGTGGTCGGGTTGGAAAGAACAATGCAAGCACAGCGCGTGCCTTTGACTTTAAATGCTCATAACGTTTGTTGTCCAAGTAGTGGAAGGCTTTATAGTTAAACGCTTTATAGTGAAAGGTTTCATAGTAAAGGGTTTACGCTTCGAGGAAAGGAGATGGAAATGAAAGTGTGTCAAGCTCGGTGTTTCTAGAAGGACTGAAATATATTGGTAATGGCGACCTTTTGCACATTAACTATCGAATGGTAACGATAGATATTAAATCTTCTGCAAGGTGGAAGGAAGCTGCTTTGCATTCATCTTTCTGTCGAAGAACATTTTTTGGTGACTCTCTCTCTTGGCGGAACGGAACATGCACATATCTTTTGCGATCTTTTACATAATAATTATCACATGGCAATGATGATAGACATCAATCTTCTGTACGATGGAAGGAGGCTTCTTTGCATTCTTTTGTGACTCTTTCTCTCTCTCTCTCTCTCTCTCTCTCTCTCTCTCTCTCTCTCTCTCTCTCTCTCGGGATTCATGGTCAAACCAGTAACAGAACTTGGGGTTTACTAAATGGAAATTTAGCGGGAACCCACAAGTCGACCGGAGACCCTTTACAGAATTACCTTCCAATCATTTCTTACTGCGAAGTGACAGAAGCAATAATACGGAATTCTCTCTGTGGGATATTCCAATTGTAACTTAGAGTCACTCGACACTTTAAATATCTGATGTAATGAATACATAGGCTTTAATTCGCCACTGCAGCCATAATCATCAGACAAACATCTCGCATTCACTATTAGAATAAAAAAAAAGGGTTTTTTTTTAACTAAAGGTTTGAAAGATGTAACAGGAGGAAAACCTCAAAGCAGTTGCACTATGAATCAATTGTTAAGACATGGTGGAAAGTAAGATAGATGAAAGAGAATATGAACGGAGCTGCAGTGAAAGAAGTGAGAGGTTGCAGCTAGGGAGCCGAATGAGCGCTACAGAGAGTCCCGAGTAATGCCAACATAGCGCCACTGATGCGCCCTGATGGCAGTATCCCCCCCTACGGGAGGAATCAGCGACACGCATACGAGACGATCTCCAACGAATTTAATTGCAACAAACAAGACAACGAACTCCAACGAATTCAATTGCAAACAACAAGACGACGATCTCCAACGAATTTAATCGCAACAAACACGACGACGATCTCTAACGAATTCAATTGCAATAAACACGACGACAATCTCCAACGAATTTATTGGCAACAAACACGACGGAGATCTCCAACGAATTCAATTGCAATAAACACGACGACGATCTGCAACGAATTTAATGGCAACAAATTAAATTGCAACAAACACGACGACGATATCCAACGACTTTAATTGCAAGAAACACGACTACGATCTCCAACGAATTAAATTGCAACAAACACGACGACGATCTCCAACGAATTTAATTGCAACAAACACGACGACGATCTCCAACGAATTTAATTGCAACAAGCAAGCCCAAATTCGTCTGTTAAGTTTATACCCCAAAACCTCGACGACGACACGACGCACCCATAAACAGCCCGTTAATGGCATCGTTAATTCTTCATAATGACAGAAAAATCTTTTTGATTCCAATTGCCTCTTCGGAACTTATCGATTGACCGGGCGGGATTCATGTACATGCAAGTCCCTTGAAGCTTATACAGGAGAGAGAGAGAGAGAGAGAGAGAGAGAGAGAGAGAGAGAGAGAGAGAGAGAGAGAGAGAGAGAGAGAGTCAATCGTGCCGTCGGGAGGCGACCCTAGATTACTCGCAATCGTAATTAATAGAGTTGCGATGAAGTATTGACAGACCCTGTGATATTTGGACAACCTCCTCCTCCTCCTCCTCCTCCTTTCTGCCGTCGAGGCTGTTGGTTGGTACCTGACTTTCGTTGCTAAGCCGTCTTGGTCTGATTGGAGAGAGAGAGAGAGAGAGAGAGAGAGAGAGAGAGAGAGAGAGAGCATAGCTTTATTGCTTTGTGATCTAAATTGTTGACACTTTACACACACTTAACGTTGAGAGAGAGAGAGAGAGAGAGAGAGAGAGAGAGAGAGAGAGAGAGAGAGAGCCTAGTTGTTCCGCTTTGATTTTTCCCACTGGTATACAAAAAGTCCCGATGTTTCTCATTTCCGGGCGATTATTTTTACAAGTATATAATGAGTCCATCAGTTCTTTGAGTAAGATTCTGGAATGAACAAATTCGATGAAGATTAACTTCACTAGAAATAATCTTATACGAGTTCTCTTCAATAAGTTGAGTAGCAATGACTTAATTACTTCCTCGCAATTATCAAAGGGTCCATCTAAGTGTTATAAAGCAGCCAAAAGCTTTAATTTCAGCAATTTAAGTCCGAAATTCCGATGACCAAAGTATTCAAAGAGGCGTCGAACGAATGAAACTTTTTTCAATAAAGTTCCTCAAATGTTTTGACGTTTCCGGACGGGAACGTCGCCCAAGATTTTTTAAGGAATTCTAGTTTCACATTTTAACGTTTGAGATATTGTCTGCAACTGACAAAGATTTCAGAAACTAATATAAACATCAGACGAACTGTAAGCGAAATAAGTGTATACCAATTAAGCTCTTTTAATCTCATTTTCAACATTTCGTCAACCTGTCCCACACTAATCAATTATTATTACTATTATAACACTAATAAAGTATTATTATTATTATTATTATTATTATTATTATTATTATTATTATTATTATTATTATTATTATTATTATTATTATTGAAAATAATGGCAGAATTTACAGAAGAATTGAGAGATTTTGTATCAAATCAATTCGGTGTATTCTGCCATTACTTTCAATAAAAAAATGTTTAAAAGAAGGTCTGTTTCCTGCATATTATTATTATTATTATTATTATTATTATTATTATTATTATTATTATTATTATTATTTAAAATAGTTTACCAGACCACTGAGCAGATTAACGGCTCTCATAGGGCTGGCGCCCCCCCCCCCCCCCCCCCCCCCCAAAAAAAAATAAAACATAACTAGCCTTACTGCATTAAACAACAAGTTCTCAGGAGAACCTTCTCAAAGAGAATCAGTGGGTTTTGCTTTCCTTCTAATTCGTAATAAGACATGAGAAACACACAAACACATCCTACGCGGAAATAAAGAAAACCCCCAGGAGTAACATACCCCAATTTTTGTCAGGGGTTTAGTGCTGAAACCCATTAAGGTCCACGCGGGGGAAAATGAAAATGTTTGTTCTATGCTATTTACAAAGTGCAACAGTGGTGTTGGTAAAAGGGGGCAAACAGAATATACACATACACCCTTGCTCAACAACTGCGCATTATATTAGTGGTGGTTCACTCTCTGAAAGATGGTGTAATACTGACCCATATAAGCACCCCCCTCTCTCTCTCTCTCTCTCTCTCTCTCTCCTCTCTCTCTCTCCAAAATTTATCAATATGCGAGCATGAGTTCGTCGTGACAAAGGTCAGGAGCAAACTGTTTCATCAGATGAGAGGGACCAGACCAAACAAGTTCCGTCCCAGAGTGTCCCAACTTCATTAATGATGAGACCTTGGGTCAAAGTCCCCTGGTCACACCCCCACGGCACGATTGATCCTCTCTGGCTCCAAGGGCTTCGCGTGGATGGTAGGGTCACCTACAAGGCTTCCAGGAATGATCGACAATTTGAAGTTTCGTTCTATGGTGTGATTATAGATATCGAAAGGCCTTTATTGATTGCTTTGTTTATGAGTCACCATGTCTCTGGTGTTTGAATAAACGTCTAATCCTCCTCCTCCTCCTCCTCCTCCTCCTCCTCTCTCTAAAAGTCTCAGTTCAAACAAGACTTAAGAGTAACATAGGTTAGGTGCCAACACTGTCTCTCCTCCAATAATGACACAATGGAGTAACCTTTAAATCACATCTATACAATACGATTGACTCAGTGACTCCAAAATGGGCTTCATACGGATGCCAGGTCAGCTGCTGGAAGCTTTCGAGACCTGATTAGCGGCAAAACCTTCGTAAAAGGTTGTGATTAAAAGGATAGTGAAGCCATTAACGAGTTGTTTATAGAGGCTTACGTCTCTGATGCCTGAGCAAACATTAATCTCACTCCATACTAACTGACAGTCTAAATTCGGAATCATATTGCTTTGGAATCTCTGATGCAATACTCTTTTTTATTGATTTACAAAAAAAATGACGGATTAAGGTATGTATTAGTCATGTAGACATTTTTTTTAAGCTTTTGTCATTTGACTTTTAATTATGCATCCATGCTGAACTGAAATCTCCTGACAGAGTCACTTTCGAATATTGATTTTTGACATTGTTCAACAAAGAAGCACCTCTGTAATGCAGGGGATCAAATTCGGAATTTCAACATATCTCCATCTAACATGGAATTCCACACAGAGAGAGTAGAGAGAGAGAGAGAGAGAGAGAGAGAGAGAGAGAGAGAGAGAGAGAGAGAGAGAGAGAGAATCTTACGTATTTTTGTATGGTTTTACCAAGGGAGGGTAATATCAGATTACCCTGTTAAGGTCACTATTTTACATGGTACACATTTTAGCATTTTACGTGATTATTCCTAATAATAATAATAATAATAATAATAATAATAATAATAATAATAATAATAATAATAATAATAATAATAATAATAATAATAATGGAACAGATGAAATAGAAAAAATATATAGAGACTGAGAAAGACAGCAAACCGAGTACTTCGAGTCATAAGACGGTTGCAATGAACACATGAATGCCAAACGCAAAATGAATAACCACCTCCCCCCAAAAAAATAATAATAACAATAATAAATGCAAACAACACGCAATCAAAGGTCGTATCCGAATTGGAAAAGAGAGCAAGGAAAAGAAAATACGATTACGTTCAACAAAAACGTTTAATGTCAAGTTAGAACGTCCCATATATTTGCATAAGAGAAAAAAAATCTCATTTGCATGAAACTGCTTCTTCCGCACACGCCCACCACGTTCGTTCCTCTTCTCGGTGTAAACACACACCCTCCCCTCTCCCCTCCCATCCCCAGGGTCTCTCTCGTATAAACCCATCCACCAAACCTATATAACCTCCTCCCCACCTCCTTGTTAATTCAACTGAAAACCCCAGTGGGGCGACAATTGGGAACAGTTCCTACAAATATTCCTACAAAGGGAAGTTGATACAAGCAGACGAGAGAGAGAGAGAGAGAGAGAGAGAGAGAGAGAGATATTTCTCTCTCTCTCTCTCTCTCTCTCTCTCTCTCTCTCTCTCTCTCTCTCTCTCTCTCTGTCTTTGTCCGCGTTAATGGAAGTTAGGTTTCCTGAAAGCGCTCCCATCCGTTCAAGTCCCTCCTGGCGGGATGTTTATGGGACGAAAAAGGTAAACAGAAAGGTAAGCAAAAAGGTAAACAAAAAAGGTAAAACAAAAAGGGGAAGCAGTTCAGGATGTTTTCCTCTTGTTGATTTTTTTTAAGGAAAAAATTCTGATGAACGAAAATCATTTGGAAAGACAATAACGGGAAGTTGGAAAAATGACGACAATGACGCTTGACATTGGATGAATGGGTGAGTGGATGAATCTGTGGTATTTATGACCAAAGTGATAATTATGTTTCTAGTTTAAAATAAATCCATTCAGCGATAGAAATACAGAAATAAGAAATTCTAAAACTCATTCAACGTGAGAAAACAAAAATAAGTAATTATCTCACATCAGGTCATACTAAACCAATTCCTAGGACCACAACAAATGACTCATACTACAGGTGTCCTAGTAATTACAAAGTACCTGAGGGCGTCACCTAAGCAGAGCGAAAAGCTTTGCATCTCAATTAGCAGGATGACAGTTGAAAGAATATCTCTAATTTATTATTAAAAATCGTCGATCATTTAAGAAATACAAAGGAGATGGAAGGATAGGAACCTTTCTTATCTCTCAGACTATCCGCCATGGGTGTATAAAGCCAACATGTATACCGTTTTGTTTTTGTTGCTATAATCAAACCAGCATAGGTTGGCACAGCTCTTGCTCACTGGGTATCCCATAACCTTAGGGGGTATCTGAGACAGTGAACCGTAATTTACTTCACCGCCAGCTACCAGTTCCCATTAGGACGTTCAAATACACCTGTTCCCTCAAAAATAGTCACAATTTGCTGTGTGAGCAACCATCTCAGTAAGCCCAGTCAGAGGGGGGGAGGGGAGAGGCGGGAGGAGAGGGAGAGAGAGGGGAATAGGGAGGGGGATGGGGCGGGGAGGGAGATTGGGGAGGAGGGGCGGGAAGATTGAGAGGGGTAAAGGAGGGAAAGGGGGAGGGAGAATTGGGAGAGGAAGGAGGGAAAGGGGAGGGAGATTGGGGGGGAGGGAAGGGAGGGAAAGGGGGATGAGGGAGGGGGAGGGAGAGGGGAGGAGGGGAATAGGGGGAGGGGATGGGGGAGGGGAAGGAGAGGGGAATAGGGCGGGGCATGGGGGAGGTGAAGGGAGGGGACTGGGAAGTGGAAACGGAGGAGAGGGGAATGGGAGGGTAGGGAGGGTGAACGGGAGGGGAGGGGAGGGGAACGGGGATGGGAATTTGAGGGGAATGGGAGGGGGGGGGGGGAGGGGAATCTGAGGGGAGGGGGAATGGGAGGGAAGGGGAATGGGAGGGGGGAGGGGAGTGGGAGGGGAATCTGAGGGGAGGGGGAATGGGAGGGGAAGGGGAAATGGGAGGGGGGAGGGGAGTGGGCGAGGGGAATCTGAGGGGAGGGGGAATGGAGGGGAAGGGGAATGGGAGGGGGAGGGGAGTGGGAGGGGAATGGGAGGGGGAGGGGAGGAGAGGGGAGAGGACCTTTGGGTGGGAGGGGGCTGGGGTAAGGGGAAGGAGACTCAATGCAAAACACATCTATGGAGGCCCATCTGCCCGTTTTCCATGACCCATTTTTCCGAGGCGAGGTATCTGCTGAACAATGGAACTCGTGTTTTATGCATTCCCCAGGCTCGCTCGTTTTCCTTTAGCGAGCTTTTTTTTTCTACGGAGGATAAACGAGACATTCAAGCATTTGGATGCATAATGGATGAGCGAGATGCAAATTCATTTCGGGACGTAGCCTTTACTTTACTTTGCTAAAAAAAAAAAAAAAAAAAAAAAAAAAAAAGCCATTCATTAGCCCGTCTGTATTCTAAGCAAAGAAGTATCAAAATAAAATAGAAGTAAAGCAACGCTCGCCTCCGATATGGAAACAGCAGAACCTTCATAATAACACCGGAGAATCTTTATGCATAAGAAAGAACACAAATGTTTCCTTTTTAGAAATTTTTTGCATAGTTGCCTTTATAGGATATGGAACTGAAATTACAATATTATAAGATTTCGGCCAAAGGCCAAGCACTGGAACCTGCGAAGTCCTTCAGGGCTGGAAGGGACATTGAGGGGAAAAAGGTTTGAAAGGTGTAACAGGAGGAAAACCTCAAAGCAGTTGCATTATGAAACAAGTGCGGGAGGTCAGATGGAAGGCACAGAATATGAAAGAAGGTACAGTAAAAGGAAAGAAAGGGGCACTGAAACCAGTGAAGTCCTTCAGGGCTGGAAGGGACATAGAGGGGAAAAAGATTTGAAAGGTGTAACAGGAGGAAAACCTCAAAGCAGTTGCGTTTTGAAAGAATTGTCAGGAGAGGGTGGAAAGTAAGATGGAAGGAAGAGAATATGAAAGGAGTTACAGTGGAAGGAACGAAAGGGGTTGCAGCTAGGGGCTGAAGGAACGCTGCCAAGAACCTTAAGTAATGCCTACAGTGCACCATGAGGTGCTCTGACGGCTCTAAGCCCCCTACGGAAATAATTAACTTTTAGGAACAATCGCAGTAACACCTGCGACATTTTGCGTACTCGCATACCAGGACCTCAACATATTTATTATTATTATTATTATTATTATTATTATTATTATTATTATTATTATTATTATTATTATTATTATTCAGTAATCATATTCCTATCAGATTAATTAATTCCGAAGGAGATCACTGATTCATTTCACTCCCCTTTTTTACAAATAAAACATTGAAAAAATAATCTACTCGCTCTCAGGCAAGTTTTCGGAAGGCGTACCAGACTCACCCCGCCGCCCCCTCTCCCCCCCCCCCCCCCCCCCCCCCACCCCCACCGCTTTTAAATCGGGAGAAAGATGCAGTCCATCTCACACCGGAGTCGAGTTAAGGCGAAAGACATGTGTGCGTGTGTGTGCCCCTGACTTTAAAGACTCACAATTTTCGTGTCCTGGAAGTAGTACTAGCAGCGAATGGCCTTACGTTCCAGGCAAAGGAAAATGGAAATGAAGCTGTCTGTTCGGTGTTCTTAAGGAGCTGGAACGTTACGGTAATGGAGAAAAGAGCTATGTTTGTTTTTTTTTCACTGATTACCATATAACAATGTTCAGCCTCAATTTTAGTTTTATAAACATTTCGCTTTTCGTTTCATTATTATTATTATTATTATTATTATTATTCAGAACATAAACACCCTATTCATCATATGTAACAAGCCCACCATAGGGGCCACTGACTTAAAATGCAAGCTTCCAAAGAAAACGGTATTCATTAGGAAGAAGTAACAGAAAGTAATGGGATATACCGAAAGAAGAGATCAGTTCTTAGAAAAAAAAAAACAAACTAAAAAATGTATAAATATTGAGAGAAAAATGTATGTGCATTATCAGAATTACCAAATTTCGTCTGCGGATCATTTGACCAATTTCTCTATAATGGAAGGAGAATGAACTGTTGAGATATATATATAATATATTATATATATATATATATATATATATATATATATATATATATATATGTATATTATATATATATATATATGTATATATTATAATATGATATATATATATATATATATAATATATATACAATATATATATATATATTATATATATAATACTTATATATATATATATATATATCAAATCATTCTTACTCAAGATGGATACAGAGTGACCTGTTCATTCATCTTTCTCTCACATCATTCTTGACGACTTGAGCTCGGAAGAGAATGACCAGTTCATATGTAAGTCTCCCAAGTAATTCTTTACGATGTAAGGCGTGAAGGAGACTGAGTTGTTCATATATCCCTCCTTCAAATCATTCTTGACAACTCACAAAACAGATATATTTCCCAAGCCACAGACATTCATGTTTATTCCTCACATCTTCCCCGATCCCCTTATCTAGAAAAATGCCAATCAAAGCAAGACTTGGTAGCGAGGGTCTGCTGTCAGTTCTGTCAACACTCAGGTCATCTCCTTTCCCCCGAAGAGCCTATTACACACCATAGCTTCAGGGCGCCATTTGGATGTTTGCCGGGTTTTAGGATTCGAGATATTATTAACATGAAACGCTGCATGCAGTGGTGTGATAACACAGATTATGAGGCCATTGTCTGGTTGTTTATTGAGGCTTGAGTCAACGTTGAGAACACACCATGGCTTCTTTTCATAATTCATTAGTAGTGATTATGGTTAAGGATCCTGAAAATGAATCCATTTCTTTATCAGTTTCAAAAAGATTGGTCAGTGAATTAAAAAAGGCATCTGCTTAAAAAATCAACTTTTTTGCAGTTGCAAAATATCGAAAGATTAAGAGTGATTAAAAAAAAATTTTTGAAGTTGCAAAATATCGAAAGGTTAAGAGTTTCCACGGAGTAAAATCCAGAACCTCAAGGAATCTTTTTTAACATCAATTCGCCAAATGTTTGAATTTCTGAACGCGACAACTTACTTCTCAAGGTATTTTCTTGACAGGCTTTTAAACTTATATTACCATAGATAATTTTCCCGTCTGATAAATGAAACGATGAGCAAAATGGCCAAAAAGGCCATAAAAAAATTAGTACACATCCGGCAAGTCGTGAACGAGACAGACCTTCATATATGCAAATGGCTTTCAGCGATTTGAACCCTGAGTTGAATACTCATTCATTTAACAGTGTTGCAAAGGATGTTCAATTAATTCAGTCTAAGGTAATAATTATAAGAAAGTTTTTATTTCATATTCTGAGAAAGAAGTTTGATAATGAAACTATTTTGATGAATGCGGATACAGGATATTTCCAAGATGAAACATGAACATGTGGGTTAAGTGGCAGCTTCCAGCTTGTTGAAATGCAAAGGTTCTGGTGAAATTTGGTGGCGTGAAAATATTTTGCTCGTCATCTGCTGTGAAACTACGAACGATCCAATGTACGTGGTTTTCATGTTTCCTTTTCATTTCCTATGGTATATCTGTACAATTCTTCTGCCCTCTAAGTTTTTTCTTAATCGTTCTTGTACTTGAATGACGTCTCTCTCTCTCTCTCTCTCTCTCTCTCTCTCTCTCTCTCTCTCTCTCTCTCTCTCTCTCTCTCTCTCTCGTGTTCCTCAGACTGTTTAAGCAGCGTCTAAAGACTTTGCTTACACACCAATTGTTCCAGGGTAATTTACGCTTTCGTTTTGTGACTCCGTTGAGAGCTTAAATCTGTTCCTAAAAAAGGTTTTCTGTTTATTCATTCATTTGTGAATACTAGTTAGGTTCACTAAACTTTATGGTGCTCATGTTACTACTATTTTCTTCCCAGTCAAGATTTTTTCTATTTTTAATAATAATAATAATAATAATAATAATAATAATAATAATAATAATAATAATAATAATAATAAAATAATAATAATAATAATAATAATAATCTCAGGCTGTTGGTTACTGTCGTTGTGGTGGTCAGTTGCTGGATGACGACCTCCAAGTACCTGACCGTCTTCCCCTTCAATTGGGTTGAATACCTGGCTGCCGGACGAAGCTCCTCTGTTGCCAGAGGTTCCATTCACGTCGTTGTCGTTTATTCCTTCATTTCTTAACATCACTGCTGAGTTTTGCTATTTAACCCATAGCTGGACCCTACCCCATCAGGGATAGGTACTCATTTACAGCTGAGTAGACTGAGGAAATTATGGTAAAGATCCTTTCCCAAGGAATCAACGCCGAGGAGAGCGGTCACCCATCCAACGACTGACCAGCCCCAATGTTGCTTAACCAGTCCATTGAAGTAGCTCCAGGACTCATGCAGAAGAGTGTGATCCTAGAAACGGCGCAGATAGTAAGAAAGTGATGGACTCCTAAGGAGGCAGGATGCAACCTGGAACCCCACACTATAAATACCACCCAGTCGAATTGGAGGACTGAGATAGAGCAAAAGAAAATAAATAAATAAATGAAAAAAATAAATACTACTAATAATAATAATAATTGAAAAAGAAGCCCACAAAATCACTTTGTAACTTGTTTACTTCTAAGTATTTACATTTAGTTTTACTACACACTCCAGTACTTTCAGGCCCTATCTGTGGCCCATTTTCAAGAGATGTTTGGGATGTTAGCCTGGGTCAAGGCCCAACAGTCTTCTGGAACTCCTTCTCGTTGAGCTGTCATTTATGTGATGGCTGTTCTGGTTTCCTTGAGGACAGCCATCACATAAATGACAGCTCAACGAGAAGAAGTTCCAGAAGACTGCTGGGCCTTGGCCCAGGCTAACATTCCAAACATCTCTTGAAAACGGGCCACAGATAGGGCCTGAAAGTACTCGAGTGTGTAGAAAAACTAAATGTAAATACTTAGAAGTAAACAAGTTACAAAGTGATTTTGTGGGTTTCTTTTTCAATCTTCAGAAGAAAACTGAAAAAAGTTTTATTTGGTTAATAATAATAATAATGTACATAAACAAAAGTGAAAAAAAATGAAAACTGTAGTCGAACGTTGAAACTTAAAAAAAAAGGATGGAGAAGCAATTCAGAGCAATAAATTAATAAATAAATAAGTCGAAGATTATTTGAGACGACTGATTTATTTGCCCAGAATAAAAAAATACTTTTTCGCATAAAACTCCTTCCATTCTTTCCTGTCCCAATCAATATCTTATGATCCCTCCTTATTAGCCCTTGTATGGGCCAGTTGACACGTTTCTTGTGATGGGCATGCATAGCGGGTGCGCGCTTATGTTATAGGGTACTTGGTAAGTACAAATACTGAAGGGAATACAAATGATCCACAAAACTCCTCTGATTTTCCGTCTACTGAAAGCTGTTTTTCGTGGAGACGCGTTTATAGGCGTTAACTCGATAACCAAATCTATTTACATTCTACAAGGGGTGTTTATCAAAGATTCTTCGTCCTTTACATTAGTGTCTGGAAACTTTATTATTAAAGGACTTAAAATTATATACTATTTTTCCTAAATTATCATCATTAGGGGTATTCGATATAAAGGACCTGCACTAGAAAGATGAAAACGTAATCTCGTAACTAGTAAAATAAGAGAAAAATGTATGGAAATTCCAGTGAAAAACTAAGAAAAATGTATGGAAATTCCAGTGAAAAACTAAGAAAAATGAATGGAAATTCCAGTGAAAAACTAAGACAAATTTATGGAAATCACAGTAAAAAACTAAGAAAAAATTATGGAAATCCAGTAAAAAACTAAGAAAAATGTATGGAAATTTCCAGTGAAAAAACAAAGAAAAATGTATTGAATTATTCCAGTGGAAAAACTAAGAAAAATGTATGGAAAGTTCCAGTGAAAAAAGGAACTAAGAAAAATACTATGGATATTGCCAGAACAGAAACTCAAGAAAAATGTATTGGAAATTCCAGTGAAAAAAAATAAGAAAAATGTATGGAAATTCCATTCGAAAACTAAGAAAAAAATGTTTAATTGGAAAATTCCAGTGAAAAACTAAGAAAAAAGGATTGGGAAATTCCAGTGAAAAAACTAAGAAAAATGTATGGGAAATTCCCAGTGAAAACTTACCGAAAAATGTATGGAAATTCCATGTGAAAAACGAAGAAAAATGCTTTATTGAAATTCCAGGTGAAAACTAAGGAAAAATGTATGGAAATTCCAGTGAAAAACTAAAAAAAGTGTTTGGAAATTCCAGTGAAAAACTAAGAAAAATGTTTGGAAATTCCAGTGACAAACTAAGAAAAATGTATGGAAATTCCAGTGATAAAATAAGAAAAATATATGAAAATTCCAGTGAAAAATTAAGAAAAATGTATGGAAATTACAATGAATAACTAAGAAAAATGTTTGGAAATTACAGTGAAAAACTGAAAAAAAAAGTTATGGAAATTCCAGTGAAAAACTAAGAAAAATGTTTGGAAATTCCAGTGAACAAATAAGAAATTTTTTTAGAAATTCCATTGAAAATTTGAGGAAAATGTTTGGAAATTTTAGTGAAAAACTAAGAAAAATGTATGGAAATTTCAGTCATAAAATAAGAAAAAGTTATGAAAATTCCAGTGAAAAACTAAGAAATTTTTTTGGAAATTCCAGTGAAAAACTAAGAAAAATGTTTGGAAATTACAGTGAAAAACTAAGAAAAAGGACTGGAAATTCTAGTGAAAAACTAAGAAAAATGTTTGGGGATTCCAGTGAAAAACTAAGAAAAATGTTTGGAAGTTCCAGTGAAAAATTAAGAAAAATGTTTGGAAATTCCGGTGAATAACTACGAAAAATGTTTGGAAGTTCCAGTGATAAACTGAGAAAAAGGTATGGAAATCCCAGTGAAAAACTGAAAAAAATGAATGGAAATTCCAGTGAAAAACTAAGAAAAATATATGGAAATTCTAGTGAAAACTAAGGAAAATGTATGTAAATTCCAGTGAAAAACTAAGAAAAATGTTTGGAAATTCCAGTTAATAACTAAGAAAAATGTTTGGAAGTTCCAGTGATAAACTGAGAAGAAGGTAAGGAAATTCCAGTGAAAACCTGAGAAAAATGTATGGAAATTCCAGTGATAAACTAAAAAAAATGTATGAAAATTCCAGTGAAAAACTAAGAATAATGTTTGGAAGTTCCAGTGAAAAACTATGAAACAAATCTGAAAATTCCATTGAAAAACTAAGAAAAAGGTAAGGAAATTCCAGTGATAAACTGAAAAAAATGTATGGAAATTCCAATGAAAAACTAATAAAAATGTATGGAAATTCCAGTGATAAACTAAGAAAAAAGTATGGAAATTCCAGTGAAAAACTAAGGAAAATCTATGGAAATTCCAGTGAAAAACTAAGAAAAAGTATTGGAAATTCCAAAAAGTGGAATTAAAATAGAAAAATGTATAAATCATGATACAAAAACCAATGTATGGAAATTCCGTGAAAAAACTAAAAAAGAAAAAATGAGGAAATTCCATTGAAAAACTAAAAAAAATGTATGGAAATTTCATTGAAAACTAAGAAAAATGTATGGAAATTCCAGTGATAAACTAAGAAAAATGTATGGAAATTCCAGTGAAAAACTAAGAAAAATGTATGGAAATTCCAGTGAAAAACTAAAAAAAATGAATGGAAATTCCATCGAAAAACTAAGAACATTTTTTGGAAGTTCCAGAGATAAACTAAGAAAGAGGTATGGAAATTCCAGTGAAAAACTCAGAAAAATGTATGGAAATTGTAGTGAAAAACTAAGAAAAATGTATGGAAATTCCAGTGATAAACTAAGAAAAAGGTATGGAAATTCCAGTGAAAAGCGAAGAAAAATGTATGGAAATTTCAGTGAAAAACTAAGAAAAATGTTTGGAAATTCCAGTGAAAAACTAAGAAAAATGTATGGAAATTCCAGTGAAAAAAAAATGTATGAAAATTTCAGTGAAAAACTAAGAAAAAGGATTGGAAATTCCATTGAAAAACTAAGAAAAATGTATGGAAATTCCAGTGAAAAACTAAGAAAAATGTTTGGAAGTTCCAGTGAAAAACAAAGAAAAAGGATTGGAAATTCCAATGAAAAACTAAGAAAAATTTATGGAAATTCCAGTGAAAAACTAAGAAAAATGTATGGAAATTCCAGTGAAAAACTAAGAAAAATGTATGGAAATTCCAGTGAAAAACTAAGAAAAATGTTTTTAAGTTCCAGTGAAAAACTAAGAAAAAGGATTGGAAATTCCATTGAAAAACTAAGAAAAAGGTATGGAAATTCCAGTGAAAAACTAAGAAAAAGGATTGGAAATTCCAGTGAAAAACTAAGAAAAATGTATGGAAATTCCAGTGAAAAACTAAGAAAAATGTATTGAAATTCTAGTGAAAAACAAAGAAAAATGTATGAAAATTCCAGTGAAAAACTAAGAAAAATGTATGTAAATTCCAGTGAAAAACTAAGAAAAGGATTGGAAATTCCAATGAAAAACTAAGAAAAATTTTTGGAGGTTCCAGTGATAAACTAAGAAAAATGTATGGAAATTCCAGTGAAAAACTAAGAAAAATATTTGGAAGTTCCAGTGAAAAACTAAGAAAAAGTATTGGAAATTCCAATGAAAAACTAAGAAAAAGGTATGGAAATTCTAGTGAAAAACTGAAAAAATGTATGGAAATTCCAGTGAAAAACTAAGAAAAATGTATGGAAATTCCAGTGAAAAACTAAGAAAATTGTATGGAAATTCCAGTGAAAAACTAAGAAAAATGTATGAAAATTGCAGTGAAAAACTAAGAAAAATATATGGAAATTCCAGTAAAAAATGAAGAAAAATGTATGGAAATTCCAGTGAAAAAGTAAGAAAAATTTTTGGAAGTTCCAATGATAAACTAAGAAAAAGGTATGGAAATTCCAGTGAAATACCAATATTCGTAAAAGAATTACAAATCAGTTCTTCTAAAAATGCCAAAAGCTGACACTACCCTTCCGTCACGCCCTTCGGGTTAATGACAAGAGCCACTGCATAATACTGAATTGCCCTCGGATATTTCGCTTGCAATTATGCCAGCACTCCCGGAACGACCCTAAACCCGAGATAGGTGTCACAGTTCTGTTTCTGAAATGGCAAATTTGCTGTTGAATAATCACGGCGACTTGAATTGGTCCGCCTTATAATGATGAGAAAGTAATTTCGCGTGAGGTCATCAACTTTCTGTTTCCGTTGCTTTATTGACAGGGTAGAGAAGAAAGTCTGCAATAATACAGAATAAATTCTATGTAGATATTTATCGCATCACCCAAAAATTGACGACTTTGTGATCCAGAAAGTTTGAAGAACACCGTAATGACGATTTCAATAAAGTGAAATTTAGGAAAAATTGGAAAGATATTTCAACCATGTGAAATTCATTTGTAAGTTATTAATTTCAACCATGTGAAATTCATTTATAAGCTTTCATATCAACCAAGTATTAACGCATTTACAACCCAGAAAGTTTGATGAAAACCTTAATGACGATTACAACTAACTGAAATCTATGGGAAAAATTCAACAACGATTTGAACAATGCTAAATTTATTTGTAAGTTACTATCATGTCAACCGAGAATTAACGCATTTAGGAACTAGAAAACTGAAATTTATGAAAAATAGAATAACTATTTGAACAATGTGAAATTTCTTTAGACAGACAGATAGACAGAAGTTTATTGGCCACAACATATACAGTTATTAACATGACAAGCACTTGAAATTGTTTGTTTGTTTGTTTGTATGGTATTTCTACGTTGCATGGAACCAGTGGTTTTTCAGCAACGGGACCAACGACTTTACGTGACTTCCGAACCACGTCGAGAATGAACTTCTGTCACCAGAAATACACATCTCTAACCCCTTGGTGGAATGGCCGAGGTGGTGCGCCAACATCATACCGACCACGCCACTGAGGCGCTAGCTCTTGAATAAGGTCCAACAAAAGTATATCAAACTGCACATATAAATCTTTAGAATAAAAAAAGCACATCTAAACTAGAACACTAGAAACCATGTTATATAATATTTCAGGAATGTTAATTTATACAATTAAAACTGTAAATGCAGCTAAATAAACAAAACCCTAACTACATGTTAAAATATTTTTAACCTCCATTTGAACCGTCCCTGTGGTTAAGACCAAGAAGTTGTTCCTGGTGAAGGGCACAACGAAGAAACACCAGTATTGCAAGGACCTTGCAATAAACGCCAGCTGTTCCACGGTCATTTAACAGTACCCGAAATTCAATCTAGTTTTATGTTCCTCTGCATTAAATAAATTCGGCGACGCTCATAGAATTCAGAAAAAAACTTTCCTATATTATGATTTTTCTTCATATCACAAGTCGTCAATCTTAACATAGCTAGTTTTAACATAATTAGTTTTTTAAATCTCCTGTCGTCAATTTAAGACATATCTAGTGATTTAAAATTTTTAAGAGTTCAATTACTAATGATAAAAACAACTAATTCTGAAAGCAATACAAACTATAAAACTATAAATAATAAACTTTATTTGCACAGTTCGTCCCTTCTTTGACTCACCTGGGAGGGAGAGGCACCCAATTTTATATCAAAAGGAAGTTTCGTTCAACATTTCATAAGAAAAAGTATTTTCCTCAGATGACGAAAGTTATGAGGAAAAGAGCCGACAGGGTCCAAATGGAACGTATTACCTCATGTGTGTCTTATACTAAACTGTTACGTATATTATATATCAATAAGCTTTCCCGATCTCTATGTCAGTGTTGAACAGTCAATGATTTAGACCGTTTAAAATGAATCAAGTGCATTCAAGAGGAAACTGAATATCATATTCGCCTCTCAACACCATTTTTCTTTCGATCTTTTGCACTCATATCTTGAACTGAGTTGATTACAGAATTTAGGCCAAAGGCCAAGCACTGGGACCAACGAGGTCATTCAGTGCTGAAATGGAAACTGACAGTAAAAGGGTTGAAAGGTGTAACACGAGGAAAACCTTAAAGCAGTTGCGCTATGAGTCAACTATTAGGAGAGGGTGGAAAGTAAGATGGAAGAAAGAGAATTTGAGAGGAGTTACAGTAAAAGGAACGACAGCGGTTGCAGCTAAGGGCCGAAGGCAATGCTGCAAAAAACCTTAAGCAATGCCTATAGCGCACCGCATGAGGTCCACTGACGGCACTAACTCCCCCCCTAACCCCGCCCCCCCCCCCCCCCCCCCCAGCAAGATTTTTAAAAGGGGCAAAATATAGTAAACTCGATGCAAACAAGAAACATTTCCCTTCGTTAAAATATAATTAGACTTTTTTTTTATGTGTTTCTCAAACGGGGCCCAACAAGAGGCAGGTGCAACGATCTGTCTTAAAGAGGGGACTAATGACCTGGTTGGCTTTGAATGATTTTGAGAGCATTAAAATGGTTTAATGATCGATTCAGTTCCCCTCCATCCCACAGGCCTTTACCCAATCCCCTTGCCTGAATATTATACAGCTATCCAACAATGTCGGCTCAGTATTCAATGTCTTCCTAATTACCTGCTACCTAGAGTTTCTAAAAATTATCTAGACGAAGTAAAACTTACCAAGAATTTTATTTTGAATTCCTCATAGTACTTACATAATATTTTGAATATAAAACTGAGTTATTGTTAACATATTTCAGTCTTTTGGTTTCTAAACGCTGCTGGTTTCATGGATAAACTGATAAATTGGGAAAAGAAAGATAGTTTGTTGTATTTTAAGACATTTAACAGTCATCATCTGCTGGAGATTAAATTCTTTTATGATGGCGATTATATTATGAATGGTTTGCGGTAATTTTTACAATAAAGATGTTTTCCTAAGAAAAGAACCCCTTACTATATGCTGAATATCCATCCCAAAACCTTACACCCTACAGGCCCATTAATACACAAACTTCCTTGGGTACTTTACCGATCTATAGATTTTCCTTCAAACGACTAACTTTTTCTATTTCCTTCAAATCTGAAAACTTCCCGCCAGATCAGACCCCCTCCCCTCTCCCTCCTCACTAAGTCCTTCTCACAAATCCATGCTACAGCACCTCCCAACAAAGAATTCTCTCTCTCTCTCTCTCTCTCTCTCTCTCTCTCTCTATCATTTCATACCCGAATTCCCCACAACGTAAAACCCCCTCCCTTCTTACCAAGACCCCCTTCCCACCTCTATAAACAAAGCATTCCTTTCCTTATTTTTTGAAACGCTATGCAATTGTTTGTTTTCTTTGGCGACTTTCTCTCATTCTTTTGGTTGAACACCTCTCTCTCCATCTCTTGTCCTGGTCTGTAGTTCTGTCCTTTCTCTCTGTCTGTTGTCTGTCTGTCTTGTCTGTCCTGTCTGTCTCCTCTCTCTCTGTCTCTCTCTCTCTCTCCTCCATATTTATATATTATATATATATTATAATATATATATATAATCTATATGATATATATATATATATAGATATATATATATATATATATATATATATATATATTATATATATATATATATATATATATATTATAATATATATGTAATAATATAATATGTATACAATTCTCCCTTTTCTATTAGTTTTCTTTCTTCAAAATAATTTATGACATTTAGTTCAGTACGAAAATTAGTGGTATGTGTATTTAGCATCTTTTTTAAATTCGTCTATGCAAATTAGTTATCATATATAGTTTTGTTTTCAGTTCTTTATGAAAGTCTCAACCTCTGATTTATGCATTTTCTCTTTATTTTATATTTTGCCTTTTTTTTTGCACATGCTTTTAAGAAGAATAGAAACCATAATATTAATGTGACGAAAAAAATTTAAAATAAACCGTAATGAATGATTGTAGAAATAAAAAAAATATATAAGGAAGTATAGACAGAAAACTACGTGGACAGATTCCATCACAACAAGATATAAATGAATACTTAATAAGGATATAAAATAATAAAAAGAAGGAAAATAATTCAAGAGCGTAGAATCCAATCAAAATAACAAAAAGAAGAAAAATAATTCAAGAGCGTAGAATCTAATCAAAATAACAAAAGGAATGAAAATAATTCAAGGACTTAGAATTTAATAAAAAACAAAAGTAGGAAAATAATTCAAGGACGTAGAATCTAATGAAAATAACAAAAAGAAGATAAATAATTCAAGAACGTAGAATCTAATCAAAATAAAAAAAGAAGGAAAATATTTCAAGAAAATAGAATCTAAGCTAAGAGCTATGACAGAGAAGAAGAAGAAGACGAAGACCGAAAGAAAGACGAGATTTAGGTGAAGTTAAAACGTCCAGTAAATCCATCAGGGGAGAAATCTTAATTTGCATAAAATTGCCTCTTCCACGCACACCCAGACCCCCCCACCCCCCACCCCCACCCCCAACTCCACTCCTTCCCCCTTCCTACTACTACTACTATACTACTACCACTACCTCTTCTTGGCATAAATCCCCCATTATTTCCCTTTTTTTATAAACACGCCCGTTTTTTTTATAAACCACTATAAAACCTCAGGAGCGGCAAGATGGAACAGTCCTTTGTGATGGGATGGGGGGAAGTGGGATGGGTTTTGGGATTGGTCCTGGGTTTCTTTAGAAGAGAGGGGGTGGGGGGAGTTGGGAGTGGGCGAAGTGGGGGGGGCCGTGTTCGTTTGGTACTGAGCTGGAGAGGAGGAGGAGCTGAGGAGGGGAGGGGGGAGGGAGAAGGGGAGTGGAGGAGGGAGAGGAGAGAGAGGAAGGGGAGGGGAGAGGAGGAGGAGGGGCAAGTGAAGGAGGAGGAGGAGGAGGAGGAGGAGGGAGAGGAGGAGGGGGTGGAGGAGGAGGAGGAGATGGAGGAAGGTATACAAACCTCCCCCTTTCATTGCCCCGGTTAATGGAAGATGGGTTTCGTGATGGTGATGTTCACCATCCATGCCTTTGGAACATCCCCATCCAAGATGTTTATGGAATGATGCTGCAAAACAGCACAAGATGTCCTCCTTTTGGTTCCTGGCCCTTAAAAAAGCTAAGAAAAGCGAACAATTAAAAAAAAAAAAAGAACACCGCGAAAACAGAATAACCACGAAAGCGCTCGGGAAGAATATTATTAGGACCGAAGAGAGACGCGAAGGTTATGCAAAACAGAAAGCAAGAAATGAAGAACTGTGACGAAAGCATTGAAGATAAATGTCTAAGGGTTAAAGAATTGCGGGAGAAGGAAGGAGGAAAAAACTGGTTGTGAAATAAAAAAGCTAGGCTAAAAGGCCAAGCACTGGGAACCTTGAGATCATCCAGCGTGAGAGTGAAAGAGGTTTGAATGGCGTGGCAGAAAGACAAACCTCGCACTTATCCCATGAAACAATTGTTAATAAGTGGAAAGTAAGATGGAAGAAATATAATAAGAATAAACAAATGCTAAAGAATGTTGCAAAAGTTAAAATTGGGCCCCAGTGACCTGCAGAAGGAGAAACCTTAACAAGGGTAAATGCCCTAACCAATTGGGCAAACCAAAGCGGATGACCAACGGGCGCGCAAGCCGAGTGGGGCAACGTTGGCCAACGGGCGGTTTGGCGGGAAACACGGACCCGGCATACCCGGGTGGGGATGTGCCGAAGGGCTCACCACGTGAGGTGCACTGATGAAACTACTCCACCGCCCCCCCTCTCCCCCTCTTCCCAACCCCCTCTTACAGGGAAGGAAGCAGAAGATTCAAATGAGATTGATCGTATGGAGGCGTGGGAGTTGGGAAGGACTGGGAGGAACCTGCATGCAAACAGGGGATCTATGGAAACCCCCTAACCCTAACCCTCATCTCCCTCCCCTCCCCCTCTCACCCCCTCCCCCTCGACGTCTCTTCCAGCGTCCATCCCCCCCATCCCGGCGCAATATTTGCAAGACAATGGGAGCCTATATTTTTCATGCACATCCAATTCTCGTTCGTTTTCTTTTAGAAGTCGTTTTTTCTATGGAGGGAGTGAGGGAGGGGGTGGGGGGGTGGGGGGGGGGGGGTTGGCAGTGGGGCAGGACTAGACCGAGATAATTAAGCATCGGTTGCATAAAACGTGAGACTGTTGCAGATGATATCGGAGGAGTGCTATCGTTTAAAACGTCTGATCTTTTAATGATTCATCTATATGATTGAGGTACATAAAACAAATTTTTATATAACATTCAGGTATATAAATAAATTTTATACAAGAACTTTACAGTGATTTTTTTTTCAACTATCGTATTATCAAATTTAATTAACAGAATGTGATACCTACAATGCATCTGCAAATATCTGCAACCTTACACGCACACAGACACACAAATCACGCAAGACAAGTCTCTCTTCAAAACTTTCCTCATGAACTACATTTTTGAGTGTGTCAGATCTGACAATATTGACCAAACACTTTTAGCTAGAGGGGAAAAAATGGTTAATATACAAGACACACGACACTACAAATCTTTTATAAACGGAAAATATTGACAGCGATAACGATGCACTTTGGAAAACATGATCCAATATTCAAGAGGCTGCAGTCAGTGTGGCCTGTAAGTCAAATTCTCAGACATTCAGGCGATGCAGATCGCACGTCTTTCATCATAGAGAAAGATAAAGCTTTATACATATTCTGGAAACTAAAAGATTACCCTTAAATACTATAAAATTAAAGTAACTTTCAAAACCTAAGATGTCTTGAAATCTTTATAATGTTTATCTAAGCTCATGATGTTGATAAATTGAGGCAATGAGGTCTTTATGAGAGAGAGAGAGAGAGAGAGACAGAGAGAGAGAGAGAGAGAGAGAGAGAGAGAGAGAGAGCTACCCATATTGTAGACATTAAAAGATAACCCATAAAAAAAAAAAAAAAAAAAAAAAAAAAAAAAAAAAAAAAAAACAGTACCTTTCATAACTTGAAATGGTAATGTTTACTTAAGACCATTATGGGGATAAATTGGGGCGATGCAGATGACATAGGTCTTTATCATAGGGAAAGAGAGAGAGAGAGAGAGAGAGAGAGAGAGAGAGAGAGAGAGAGGGAGCAATGTTTACATTAAGCCCATGACGGAGATTACTAACGAAAAGTGAAAAAGAAGAAAGAGAGATCCCTAATCTCTCCTAATTAGAAATTTAAGGGTCTGTTAGCTAAAGAAGCCCTAATTCACTTAGGCTTAATCTCAACCAGCATTCCGCTTTATCCCTTCATAGCGCATTATCGCCTTCCTCTGCCGCTGCTTCCTTATTAAGTTTTACGCCGAGGATCTCCCAAGTTGGAAAGTTTTCTTAAATGAGGAACAGTTTTTCTTTGTAGGCGGTACGTTTTCCCCACTTGTATTATTCAGTTTATTTCTTTAGTACTGGGGTTTTTATTTATGAACGGACACCTCTTCAAATTTGTTTTATTTGTTTGTATGGTGTTTTTACGTTGCATAGAACTATAACTGGTTCACTTAAGGTAGATTCTTGGGTGATCCTTATGCCTACGAGACGTTAGTTTGGCGGCCGCTGATTGGCTGGGAGCTGCCAACCTCCCGGTACCAGCCAATCAGCGGCCACCAAACAAACGTCTCGTAAGAATAAGGCTCATCCGAGAATCTACCTTAAGTGAATCAGTTATAGTTGTTATTCAGCAACGGGACCAACGGCTTTACGTGACTTCCGAACCACGTCGAGAGTGAACTTCTATCACCAGACATACATATCTCTCATCCCTCAATGGAATGCCCAAGAATCGAACTGGCGACCACCGAGGTGGCAGGCCAAGACCATACCGATCACGCCACTGAGGCGCTTACCTCATCATGTTGAACTTTTCAACTGCACGGGAAACGGTTCATTAATATCACTAACATAAAACAATTGACATTGTACGTTATTTTTTCTTCTTCTTTCGACCTTATTAGTCCCATTGTATAGTAAGGGTTTATCTTTTGAATAATAATAATAATAATAATAATAATAATAATAATAATAATCTTCCTAAACACGTGGAGCATACATTCAAAGTTGGTAATTTCCGCTTCTGTGGAACTTTCCCTGAATGCAGACATGCGCCTACCTGTGAAGCATTTCCTTAAGGAAGATTCCTTTTCATTGCTTGGATAATCGTTCCGAAATCCCCTTTAACATTAATGCTGAGTACCTTAATCATTCGTCTCTCTCTTTTTCTCTGTTACTTTTGTTCTCTCGTTTGCCTTTCTGGGTAAAGAGCGCAACGGAATGCGTCTAGTGTTATTTTGCAGCTTCATTCCACAAACATCTCGGACGGAGTCGTTTCAACGATGCAATGCGTTTCCAAATCACGAAACCTATCTCCCATTAACCAGGACACTGAAAGGACGAGCATTGTATAAACCACCTCAGCCCACCCCAACCCCAGGACTATCTGCCCCATCCCCCATTCAACCACCCCTCTCACTTCTATGCAAACCTGGAATGGATTCCCTAACCCACCCAAGTTCTCTATTCCCCAATACAGAAGACTGTCATCTTTTCTTGATTCTGGGGTTTTAAAGGTTTAGGAGAAATTGGGGGGTTGAATGCTAAGATGAGTTAGGAAACTGGGTGTGTAGAAGGGGTTGATTTACGCACATACGGATTTTTTTCCCTTGACAAACTCACTGATCATGTGAAGGTAACTTGAATCTCGCCTTGTGTGTTTCAGCCTGTTTAAGTTAGTAATTTTTCCGTTGTTTTTCCTTCGCTCTTTTATCATAACAGAATTTATTTTGCTGTTTTTTGTGATTTAATATTTTGTTATTTAAAACCATTCAATTGAACACTGTGATGAATACATCACTACACTAGCTTTATTCTTTTATTATCACATTAGCAACAATAATTATTATGAGTTATTTTACCGTTATTGTTCTAAATAAAGGATTATGTTAATTTATCAACACCAAAATTTTTTTATCTCTTTTTTACTTTGTGTTTTAATATTTTATTTAAAAGTATTCAATTGAACGCTGTGACAAAAAATTCATCAAACTAGCTTTTGTTCATCAAATTAGCAACAATAATTATTGAGTTATCTTACCCTCACTGTTCAAAATAATGGATTATGTGAATAAAATAGTATAGGTCAAGGCTAAACAATATATTCATAAAACAGAAAATAAAATTTAACTCTAAAATATCTGAATAGCTAAACAATCGTACAATCCCATAAAAACATTAAAAGTGCAGTTTAAAAAAAATTGTCATGCATTCAAGTCAGTAGTAATGAGATTCTTATTCAAATGAACGAAGAGAGAGAGAGAGAGAGAGAGAGAGAGAGAGAGAGAGAGAGAGAGAGGGGGGGGGGGGGGGGAAATAGCAACAAGAAAACATGGGACTATATGTGTTGTGATGTCTCACAGCATCCGGAATAACAAAGGAGCAGAATGTTGGTCGAGAAGGGGAGGGAAGGAGGGAGAAAGGGAGGTGCGGAGTTGGGGGAAGGGAAGGGGGTTATACTGACAAGGGAAATCTGGCATGAAGTGGAGAAAAGGAGAGTTTTTGGTAGGGAGGGGCTTTTGGATTGGGTGACAAGTTGCAGGCTCAGTTGGAAGTGGATGAGAGAGTTAATTTTATTGGGGAATTTATTTAATAATGAAAACCAGTATGACGAAAAAGTGAGAAGCAGGTGAGGTGAGTGAGGAAGATGATTTTGAATGGGAAAGAAACTAGTGTGAGGAAGATTTTCTAATAGTAAAGCTTTTTTTGGGAAAGGGTTAAAGTTGTTTTTGGGGAATTCTATTCCAAAATATTTTTAGACTTAGTAATATTTAGACTAAGTAATATTTAGACTAAGTTATATTTCCTAAAAACCAGGCATAATCTGGGGAATTCTCTTGCAAAATATTTTTAGACTAAGTAATATTTAGACTAAGTTATATATCCTAAAAATCAGGCATAATCCCATCTCGAAATCTTGAAGAAACGATTAACCTAAAGAAAATCTTCAAATTCAACAAAAATTTATTTTTACCAATTTATGCAACTCTAAAACAAGATTAGCTCAATTCCACGCTGAACACTCAAGACCCAATTCCGTTAAACGTCAAAATAATCGCATTCAACATTTCTTTTGAAAGAAAAAAAAAAGGACAAAATTCCAATGACTTATCATGAGGAACCTTGAATAGAATTCCTGGTAAGTGAATGTTTTTTTTTACTAAGTCAATTTACCTTCTGAATATTTCGTAGAAATATCTGGTGGCAAGTAATTAGGAAGAGACTGAATGCTGAGCCAACAGAGTTGAGTGGATGTCATGTAATATTTAAGTAATAAGGGGATTAGATACAGGGGTTAGCAGGTGGATTGAGGGGTGGGGAGGAGACTTAAGAGTTTATTCAAAGGGACTCAAAAGCCAACCGGATCATTAGTCACTTCTTGAAAATAATGGCAAGTCACTGTGACACCCTTTTCACAGGTATTATTTGACAAACAAAAATCAAAACCGAAAATTAGTTTCTCTAGAAAAAAAAGGTTCCTGTTTGCTTCATGTAAATAATATTTAGTCCTTTCATAAAGCTTGTTACCTTTGCTAAACGAAGTGCCCTAGACAAGAGAAAAACCAAAATATCAAAAGGGAAATATGTTGAGAGATAAAATGGTCAAATTTTCTCTTGAATGGCCTACACAGTTTATTTCAAGTGGTCAAGTAAATAATCATTCAACACTGACTTCAACTGCCTAACTTGGGTACTTAGATAATAATTTCCTTTGTGACAACACATGAGGTGTACTACACACATTCCCTTCTCCATAATTTTCCTCATCTGAGGAAAATCCTTTCGCAAGTGAAATGCGCAATGAGACGTCCATTTAATAGGAATTCGGGTGCCTCCCCTTCCCAGACAAGGCAAACATTTGACGAACTGTGTAAATAATCTCTCTCTCTCTCTCTCTCTCTCTCTCTCTCTCTCTCTCTCTCTCTCTCTCTCTCTTTTGTAGTTTTTAAGTCTACGTTGTTCTCCGAACCCTCGATTCTTCATCTTTTGTAATTGAATGAAAGCTTCAAGTCAACAGTCTGACAACAAGAGTTAGGCAATCTTGTCTCATAATGTTCAGATTCTGCTACTAGAGCTTGAGTTTGTGTGTAGTGGAGCTTTAAAATCGACTCTATTTCTGGCTCTTGCAATTACTTTCTTTCTGTCATTTTACCCTACGACGGGAAACAAACCCGTCCAAAGGAATAAAAATCTCCTTTTTATTCCTTAGGAAGGACTCTTGTGAAGGTTAAAGATATTCCAGGGTACATCATATACAAATATGTTGGTAAATTTCATAAAAGAGTCAGATTTTCACGGATCTTAAAGATATAATCATTATTAAGGAGATGAAAAATCAGGTCAAAAGTTGACTTCTGTTCTTTTCTGATTTTTTTCCTTCTTCCTAATGAATGATCGGACCAAAACAACTTCGTCACAAAATGAAGTTCTCAAAACATTGCTGGCAACTTCTCACAAAATGAAGTTCTCAAAACACACTATGGTCATCTTCTTCACAAAATAAGGTTCTCAAAACTCACAATTGTCAACTTCGTCACAAAATGAAGTTCTCAAAACACATTGTTCACAACTTCTCACAAAATGAAGTTCCCAGCTTCAATAGACAACGAAGTTACGAAGTTGTCATGATAAACCAACAAATTGTCAGCTCGCACCTCACAGGCTACAATCATCAATTCGGCCATCCACGAGAGAGAGAGAGAGAGAGAGAGAGAGAGAGATTCATTTCCCATTAAAAAACTAGAAAAGTAAAGCACACCTCGGTTCTAGGGTCATTCTGTGACCTGGGACAGAATGGCAAATGAAACAGCCGAGAGCAATTTAGCATTATGCAATGGCTCTCGTCATCATTTCCCCCGAGGGCTTGTTTTGGAGGGTCGTCGTCTCTTGTTACTTATCCTAGAGGGTCGCACTGAAGGGTCGTCTCGTGTTTCCAAGATTGGAGGAAAGAAATGGCTCGCCATCTTGAAGGAATATTAAAGTTCGTAATATTTTTCTCGTGATAGGAGACGGGCTTTCTCATCTACCTTCTCGTCTAGTGAAGGTCAATCGCTCTGATCTACTTTTAAGGTTTTACTGCAACATGCAATCATATTTAATGTCTGTTTTTATTAAATATCTTCCAAAGCTCAAGAATGTAAATTACAAAAATTTCAACAACATTTTGATACGTGGATGAAAGAAATAAATACAAATTTTGAAATTACTTATTTTTGCCAAGAAGTGTCCTATTTCTGGAGGACTTTCGATGTCATAGACAACCACATACATGAATTTCCCGCTCTTTGAATACCATTTACAATTGTTACCGGATATTCCGAATTTCTAGCTTTCCAAATTCCATGGAAACATTCCCTACTCCAAGAACCTGGTACCCTCCAACAAAATCTACGAGAAAAAAAAACTCAAAGAACCTGGTGCTCTGAAATAAATTTACGAAAAAAAATAAAAAAACTCTTCAGTGGAGCCTACTAAGTTCTTGGTATCAGGTTAACTATACACTGAATTTCAACAATAAATTATTTGGGGTTAGAGACGAGTAAGAATTTATTCCCATTGATAAATGTTGATTTGAGATACTGCATTAAGTCAAAATTAAATCTTCCCCATCACAGTAACGTAAATGAAAGTATTTTGCAAATATCTGAAATGCTGGAATGCTACCTAGCAAAGCTAACAGAAATATCGAAAATTTTCGTTTATGAAAATATGTAGAAATGGTAAGAAAACAAAAATGCCCATAAACACGTCTTCAATTTCCTAAGGAGTTTATCCAGACACTGTCCCAAAACATTAAAAAAAAAACACCTGCAATGTAATCACTGTTCATACATCCTAAAACCGATTGTCTCACGGCAGTATCACTATAAAAAAATAAAAACTCAAATGCAACAAAACTAATGCCAGGAGAGGTTTAAAAAAACAACTTGGAATTGCATGCAAATATCCCGCATGGAAACTGGATACTGGAAGAGAGGTGGCGATGGGCTTCCATAGAATCCTTAAATTTGCAGAGGGTTCTTCCCACCTTGTTTACTCCTACAGGGTTCAACTCTTTTAGTATCTCCGACCACCACCTTACCCCCAAATTTATCGACACAGTCGTTTGGTGGGTGTGAGCAGAAAATAGCAGCATTATGCAGAAACCTTACTACGTTGTATAACCTTAAACGCCAGATTTTCGTTCTTGGCATTACCGCGGTCGTTTGCGAACTTTCTTTATAAATATGGTTTTCTGTATATGCATACACATACACAGGTATACATACAATTTATATATATATATATATATATATATATATATATATATATATAATATATATATATATATATATTATATATATTTATACATATATATATATATATATATATATATATATATATATATATAATATATATATATATGTATATGTGTGTGTAAATGAAAAGTAGAAGGATCCAAAGTAATATTCTCGTTTATCAAGACGAAATATATTTGTAGAAATATATACAATGTTTCGTCCATCCTTCTGTGGACTTGATAAGCCCACAGAAGTATGAACGAAAGCTCTAAACATTGTATATATTTCTACAAATATTTTTCGTCTTGATAAACGAGAATATTACTGTGGATCCTTCTACTGTTTGCTCAGAAGCACGATACGGTGTTTTTATACCGCATATGTAAATGAATTTTTCACATCACCGTGAATCATATACCAGCATTAAGCTACAAATGTCCTTTAATATCCAATTCGCTCTACCTCAGAAATGATATAATTTCATATATATGTTAACCGAAGTGGAATTTTTTAGTTGACGATAAGTTCTAAAAAATTCCCCTTCAATTAACATTTATGAAAATGTATTATTTTCGGGGTAGAACGCATTGGGGGTAGGAGTGGGAGTGGGGGTAGGGGGTGGGGGTGGGGTGGGTGGTTGTGGGAGTGGGAGTAGGGAGGGGGGGTGGGGGTTCGAAGGCAGTGGATGGGGGTTGCCTATTAGGATGGGTACTGATAGTGAGGTAATTACAATATTCCTTTTTCATTATACTTGCCACTGGAAATCATATGTTTTGTGAGAGAACTCGTCCCCCTGTCAATAGATATCGAAAAGGACTGACAAAAGGCTCAAAGTGAAATTTTGTAGTGCGTTTGGCTCAATGATCTGAAATCTTTGTAGTTGAATTATATGAAATTAACGTCAAAATTCAAGAGAGAAAGAATCAATTTAGAGCCTTGCCTCAGGTTCAATTGTGGAAAAGATTGTGGATCAAGAATTAAATACATAAACATCATGAATGTGACGTTAGTGGGCCGTGTTTTCAATTTAAATCTATTGTTTTTGTTATTACGAAGTTTATGAAGCCAAAGGCTCTTATTCCAGAGAGATTTATTAACTCTAATATACCTGTTCAGTTGGAACTTTCATTTCAATATCAAAACACGAAAGACATTGGGAGAACCAAGTTGACTTGATAACCTCCAAGACCAATTTCATTTAACCACAATATGTCATTTGCTTAACTAGCCTGGAAGGAAGAGGGACATAAGTATTATTAAAAGATGCTGTATCTCATATATTTAGATAAGTAGAATTTAAACAAAAATAACGTATATCAAAGTGTTTTAAGGCTACAAGACTATGTTGAATGTTTAATCTATACTTAGCCGTTTAAAATACGCTACCGATCTAACTTACACAAAAAGTCCATTTCAATCTCTCAACATACTTTAATCTTTCATCCTCTACGTATTGATTTGGGTGTTTACCAAAGTAAGCAGCTTTAGGAAAGCTTTAAGAAATGATTAAATATCATCTACTTGATGCATATACGTGAAATTTTAAACCATCAGAATTTTTTCCTCTTTTTAACTTGGCGATTCTTAAGGAGAATCAGTGAAGGAGGTGTTGCAACCACTTGCCTTTCCTCTCAAGAGGGGACTAATGACTTGGTTGGCTTTCAATTACCCTTCCCCTCCGCTGACCCTTTTCAATACCCATACTTAGATACTGCATTACATCCACTCGAAACTGTTGGCTCATCATCGTTCAGTTTCCTTCCGATTACCCACCATCACGTTTTTCTAAGAACGTTCTGGATTTTTCAAGAGGGATAAAGTTAATCCAATGAAATCCCAATTACTTACAATGAATTGCACCCTGCGTCCCTTATAGGCAGTCGTTTACGATTCAGTAATTGTTCCAATAATTTGTTAGATTTTTTTTTTTTTTTACTTATTTTTTCCTTTTTTTTACTGAATAGATTTAGGACCGGAATGAATGACCTCTTTACGGGTAAGCATTTGAGGCACCTTCATAAATAAAGAGATAAATTGAAATTAAGAATACAATTCGTTAACTAATTTTAAAAGTCTTTACTTAAACTTCATGGATTGTTCAAGATTAATTCTTTTAGCAAACCTGCATCAGGTTTCAAGGAATTCGGACACCAGCTAAACAACACCTCTTCTCTCGTCATTGGGGGGAGTTAGAATTTAGCCATTTTCCAATAAAATTTTCTTTTTTTATTTTTATTTAACATATTTAGGACCCGAACGAGTTTATTCATTCCGATGACTTTTGTTTTTAAATTCATCGGTTGTGAAAGATTAACTTCTTTGGCAAACTTGTATCAAACTCCAAGGTTTTCAAATTCAAGATAAAACAAACCTCTGCAACCAAATCTTCATCCCTTCCTCAGAAAAAAAAAAAAAAAAAAAAAACTTTACCAAATCATCCACACAAAAGAGACGACATCTTCACACCAAAAAAAAAAAAAAAAAAAAAAAATCTGCTAGTCAATCATCCACACGAAAGACACTCCTTCACACCCCAAGTCTTTCTTCCTCATCAATTATCCTTTCTCAACACCAAGTCAATCATTCCTCAAATCAACCTCTCCCGCCCGCATATTCCCCAACTGTAACCGAGTACCGAACCTTCCCTGAAAAAGCGGGACGCCATATCTTAAAAACTAACCATGGAATCTTCTTGGAAAAATCTCATTATGTGACCCCCTCCCACTACACTACCACATACAAACTAAACTAACCTAACCTAACCTTGGGCATGACCAAAAAAACCGAGCTGGTGCAATGCTAGTATAAATCTCGGGAATTTGCCTCCCGCCTTCTCAACACCTTTTACCCACATCTTCCTCGTTGGACGAGTGGTTAACGTGCTCGCCTACCGATTCGGTAGTCCGAAGTTCGATTCCCCGCTCTGCAAACGTGGAATCAGAGGAATTTATTTCTGGTGACTAGAAATTCATTTCTCGATATACGTTAGTTCGGATCCCACAATTAGCTGTAGGTCCTGTTGCTAGGTAACCAATTGGTTCCTAGCCACGTTAAAATATGTAATCCTTCGGGCCAGCCCTAAGAGAGCTGTTAATCAGGTCAGTGGTCTGGTTAAACTACGATATACTCAACTTTTTACCCCTCCACTCTTGTCGCCTAATCCAAATTCCCTCACTCTACCCAACCCCTCCACGTCCCTAACTCATCCCAAACCGAATTTCTGTTCCCTTGTAAAATCCATTCCCACCCAAATCTTCCCATTCACATTCCTTTCTCAACAGATTCTTTCCAATCTTTCGTTCCTAACGCTTCTATATGGCACAAAACGACGCTCACATTCAATCAATCTTTTTCGCTTCTCCTCTTTCTCTAAGTCCTCCATTCTTCCCCTTTCCAACCTCTCTCTCTCTCTCTCTCTCTCTCTCTCTCTCTCTCTCTCTCTCTCTCTCTCTCTCTCTACATGCTTTATTTATCATTTATCTGTGAGTCGTTTTTTATTAGGTTAGTCATCTAAACATTTTTATGTTGTTAAATGTTGCTGTGCTTAATTCATTTCATCCTGATATCTAGTCATGACTTTTTCTGGAAGATAATAATATAAAGAATTCTAGTAATAGTTAGACAAAATATAGAAATACAGAGGAATTATAATGTGATACTAAGACACTTTGAGAGATACCTAAGCAGAGAGGTATTCAGTTGTCAGAATATTCAGTTGTGCTTAAACCTTAAACACAAAATATAGAAAGTCTAATAAAGAAATTAAACAGCATATAGCCCAACCTCAGAGCCAAAACGGAGGAGAAGGAAAAGGGAGGGAAAGTAATTAACATAAACAGACCCTAAGGGGGAAATGAAGAGACTTAAGGCATGTTAAAATGTCCAGTAAATTTATCCAGTGAATAATATTAATTTGCATAACACTGCCTACTTCCAAACGCACTAAACTTCCCGTACTTATTCTTGGTACAAAACTCTATTCACTGATAAATAAATCTCCAAGACCCCAGAAGAAACTAGAGTGAATGGGTCTCCCCTGATAGGGACGGGAGAAAGTGGAGGTTTGGGGAATTTGCCCCTGGACTGAGGGGATTGGTGGGAAGGGGGGGGGGGGGTTAATGGGACATGTTTCGTGATGCGGAAATGCATCTTGTCGTTGAAACAACCTCCCAAGACATTTATGGATTGATGCTGCAAAACAGCACATGATGCTTTCCTTTGTTAATTGTTTTTGTTTCTTTTTGGAGAGAGAGAGAGAGAGAGAGAGAGAGAGAGAGAGAGAGAGAGAGAGAGAGAGAGAGAGAGAGAGAGAACGAAAGCATTCAGATGGAAGTTGAGAGGGATTTCGGAATGATTATCCAAGGCTGAAAGGTTACCAGAAGCTGGTAAAGGGATTGTGAGGGAAGAAAAAAATTAAAAGGGATTGTTGGGGAAGAAAAAGAATAAAAGGGATTGTGAGAGTAGGAAAAGATTTAAAGGGATTGTGGGTAAAGAAAAGATTAAAAAGGATTGTGGGGGAAGAAAAGATAAAAAGGGATTGTGAGGGAAAAAATTAAATAAAACGGATTGTGGGGAAGAAGAATAAAAGAGATTGTGGGGTGGGAGAAAAATAAAGGAATTACAGGGGAAGTAATTTAATAAAAGGGTTATGGGGTAATAAAGAGAAAAAAGGGGCTGTGGGGGAAGAAAAAGAACAAAACGGATTGTGGGGATGTAAAACAATATGAGGGACTGTGGGGGAGGTAAAAGAATACAAAGGATTGTGGGATAATAAAGGAATAAAAAGGATTTTTGGGGAGGAAAAAGAATAAAAGGGATTGTGGTGGAAGAAAAATAAAAAAAGGGATTGTAGTGGAAGAAATATAAAAAAAAGATTGTAGAGGAAGAAAAATAAAAAAAGGGATTGTAGTGGAAGAAATATAAAAAAAAAAAGATTGTAGAGGAAGAAAAATAAAAAAAAGGGATTGTAGTGGAAGAAATATAAAAAAAAAGATTGTAGAGGAAGAAAAATAAAAAAAGGGATTGTAGTGGAAGAAATATAAAAAAAAAGATTGTAGAGGAGAAAAAATAAAAAAACAAAAAGGATGTAGTTGGAAGAAAATATAAAAAAAAAAAAGGATTGTAGAGGAAAAAGGAAAAAAAAAAAAAAAAGGGATTGTAGTGGAAGAAATATAAAAAAAAAAAAAGATTGTAGAGGAAGAAAAATAAAAAAAGGGATTGTAGTGGAAGAAATATAAAAAAAAAAAAAGATTGTAGAGGAAGAAAAATAAAAAAAGGGATTGTAGTGGAAGAAATAAAAAAAAAGATTGTAGAGGAAGAAAAATAAAAAAAGGGATTGTAGTGGGAGAAATATAAAAAAAAAAGATTGTAGAGGTAAGAAAATAAAAAAAAGGGATTGTATAAGAAATATAAAAAAAATAAAAAAAAAGATTGTAGAGGAAGAAAAATTTTAAAAAAAGATTGCAGAGGAAGAAAAAGAATAAAAGTGAGTCAGGGGGAAGAAAAGAATAAAAGGATTGTGATGAAAGATAAAAAGCATAAAAGGGATTGTTGGAAGAATAAAAAGAATAAAAGGGATTGTGGAGGAAGAAAAAGAATAAAGGGGATTG
>NC_087219.1:37787946-37790446 GCF_015104395.2 Macrobrachium nipponense
ATTAAAGTATGAGAGAGAGAGAGAGAGAGAGAGAGAGAGAGAGAGAGAGAGAGAGAATATTTTTAGCAAGCTTCATACTCAATTTCAATAAGAGCGCGCTTATTAAAGTATGAGAGAGAGAGAGAGAGAGAGAGAGAGAGAGAGAGAGAGAGAGAGAGAGAGAGAGAGAGATGCCTTTAATGTACTTTATTTGCTGATATTAACGCAGAGTGCAATTTCATTGTCAAGAGAGTGAGTTAACACTCCATCTTTGTAACAATGTATTACATGTCAACACGGAGGGAAATAGCACTTCTGTGGAGAGAGAGAGTGTGTGTAAAACGTAGTATCTCACATACTCTCAATGCAGAGAGAGAGAGAGAGAGAGAGAGAGAGAGAGAGAGAGAGAGAGAGAGAGAGAGAGAGAGAGAGAGAGAGAGAGGTTTTGTAAACCTACGGATTATCATGCAAACTGTCAACGGTAATTTGACTACGGCATGTATTGCCATTCGTTGCCACGGATGTGACATATATGATTAATAAGAAAAATTGAATTTAATGACAAACGAATGAATAATTAATACCTTCTACTTTTGACAGCCGTCTGTTCAAAGAGACGGTCAGCTAATCACACAATTAACTTTGTAATGTCACCGTGGAGTGATTATGCCCTTCGACATAAATGAATTTTTAATATTCAATTAATCTTTCAAACAAATACATTTTGAATTATGGCACTGAACGCAGTACGATGTATTTAGGAAGCGTCACGAATTCGTTTATGTAGAAGTTTGTTACATGTAAATATATGACATACATATGTATATATATATATATATATATATATATATATATATATATATATATATATAATATATATATATATATATATATATATATTAGGTTTTTACAGGAAAGGGAGTCGAAGTACAGAGAAGGGAATTTAGTGATATACGAATGATGGGAAAATGTAAAAGAAAGGAAAAATGCGAATGAAGTATTGCAGGTGAAGTGAAGAATCGCTGATGATGTATGTTTAGGTAGACAGTAAAGGAAATCGAATTCTCTAAGAGAATTAGAATACAAAGGTTGTCCGGGTTCGGGTATATTTGCATTAGGGGTGGCTCGTTTGAGTGAAAAAAAGGATATATATATATATATATATATATATATATATATATATATATATATTATATATATACACATATACATATACATAATATATATTACTGCTGATTAAGGACAAAAGTCGAAACGCCTGGCAGCGGTACTCAATTGTTTCACTTTTCTTCGTTGTTTTGTTACTATTTATATATTCATGACGTTACAGATTTTCGTAATGGTTATATATATATATATATATATATATATATATATATATAGATATATAATATACTATATATATATATATATAATATATATATATATATATATATATATATATATGTATTCACACAACACATACACACACACACACACACACACACACACATATATATATATATATATATATCTATATATATATATATATATATATTATATATATAAAACCATTACGAAAATCTGTAACGTCATGAATATATAAATAGTAACAAAAACAACGAAGGAAAGTGAAACAATTGAGTACCGCTGCAAGGCGTTTCGACTTTTGTCCTTAATCCAGCAGTAATATATATTTATGTATATGTGTATGTATATATATATATATATATATATATATATATATCCTTTTTTTCACTCAAACGAGCCACCCCTAATGCAAATATACCCGAACCCGGACAACCTTTGTATTGTAATTCTCTTACAGAATTTCAATTTACTTTACTGTCTACCTAAACATACATCATCAGCGATTCTTCACTTCACCTTCAATACTTCATTCGCATTTTTCCTTTCTTTTACATTTTCCCATCATTCATATGTCACTAAATTCCCTTCTCTGTACTTCGACTCCCTTTCCTGTATTTCGTATATATCACTTGTTCCGCCCCTTCAGTATTTCACTAGTCTCTCCTTTATCTTTCTGCATTTCACCTTCATCTCTCTTCCTGTATTGCACCCACTTTATCACACTCTCTGCCTCTTTCTCCCCTACATTATCTTCATGCATTTCACTTCCAACATCATCACTCCATTTCGGTCAACTCCCACCTACCAGGAACCATTGCCCGTTACCTGCTATGGTCTGTAATCGTCTCCGATTCGGATCCTTCCAATTCCCGATTTTCATTCCCGTTTATATTCCCATTCCCAATTCCTATTCCCGTTTATATGACCATTCCCATTCCCGTTTACAATCCCATTCTCCTTCCTGCTGCTGTTCTCATTCCCACTCCAGTCGGGGCAGTTAATAGCCTGCAACTCTTTAAAAACAAGACGTCGAGCCACCCTTCTTCTCCCATGCCATTTTCGATTCCCGTTCCCATTCCAATCTGAGCCTCATACCGCCTTCGCTTGCCTTCTATCATATTCATATTTCTGGTTAAGGGGTCATGCGTCCAATATGAAGCGGCTATCTAGG
>NC_087219.1:37795446-37857946 GCF_015104395.2 Macrobrachium nipponense
CTTTTTTGTGAATAGGGAGTCTACGTCAAGGTGCTTAAAGTTTTATGTTGTGAAGTGGTATATGCTTCTCTGAATTTGTGACAAAAGTCTTCCGAATGTTTGATGTGACTGGCGCGAGAAAAAGTGCCTAAAAAAGGAGAAAGGAGGCCAGCTAACCATTTAGAAATTTTGTAATTGAAAGCTCCGGCGCATGAAACGATGGGTCTGAATGGAAGATTGTCTTTGTGAGTTTTGGGAAGACCATAAAAGTAGGGTGTTTAATTGGATTAATTACTTTAAATTTCTCTAATAGTTCAATACTCTTTTTGTCTTGGCCAATTAATCTTACTTTCCGAAAAAATTCTGAACGATTCTTCACTCACTTCAGAAGTCAAGCCAGTTTTCCGCAAGTTTGAGAAAGAACTGAACAGACTACACCGGCTGAAAAACCAAAAACACTTTTGGAAGAATGCCTCAAAGAACAAGTACTTCCAAAAATGTACGGATTCGGAGATGGACTCTGCAATTTAACAAAACCCCTTCCCTCTATCACACAAGATTTTCCTGGAAGAAAGAATCACCAGTACGAGAAACGACATCTTCGTGCTACGCAGAGTGATATATGGAACTCAATCTAATCTTCGCCTCCTCACTACGGACCACATATACAGGTATCTGATTTCATTCTGTTCCGACATTGCTGCCTATAATAGCGTGACTCATCCAACAGACTTTTACGCAAGTTAAATAACCAATAATAGATAATAGCGCATGGAATAATCTTGAACGCAGGACAAAGTTTTTAAAACTTATGCCAACACCCCCCCTTACTGTAAATCAACATTTAGTTTTAATTTTAGGCTTATCCTTTGCCCTTATGCCAGACCGCAAAAACAACCTAGACTTCATAGTGGCTTTTGATAAATTCATATCTGACAAAAACTACAGCCGTGAAGAGATAGTTTAAAAGGAGTGTTACTAAATGCTTTAACTGACCTTCATAAGAAATATTCCTGTTCCCCGTAGATTCATGATAGCCATCCACTCGCTAAAAAAGTTAGATGTTATAATAAGTAGATCCGACAAAGACGGCAAAATTGTAATAATGGACAAAGACTTCTACCTCGACAAAATCAACCAGCTCCTTAGCGACACAAATACTTACGAAAAACTGACGAAAAATCCCCTCCAGAACGTTCCCACAGAATTTTTTCGGAAAGTAAGATTAATTGGCCAAGACAAAAAGAGTATTGAACTATTAGAGAAATTTAAAGTAATTAATTCCTAAATATTACCCTACTTTTATGGTCTTCCCAAAACTCACAAAGACAATCTTCCATTCAGAACCCATCGTTTCATGCGCCGGAGCTTTCAATTACAAATTTCTAAATGGTTAGCTGGCCTCTTTTTCCTTTTTTCCCTTTGGTTTAAGGTTTTAGGCACTTTTTCTCCCAGTTCACATCAAACATTCGGAAGACTTTTGTCACAAATTCAGAGAAGCACATATACCACTTCACAACATACAACTTTAAAGCCTTGATGTAGACTCCCTATTCACAAAAGTACCAGTGGATGAGATACGTGGATGACATACTAACATTTTGGGATAATAAGTGGGGTAATTTTAATGAATTCCTCTCAAAATTAAACGCATTAGTGCCCAGCATCAAATGTAAAGTTGAATGGGAAACAGACAACAAATTCCTTTTCTTGATGTTTTAATAATCAGAGACACGACGAGAATACAAATTTACCATATACAGAAAACCAAACGTTCTCACTTTCATATATCCACTACTTTAGCTATCATGACATTACTATCAAGATAGGTGTAGCTAGCAACCTATTCTTAAGAGCCTTACGAATTTGTTCCCCAGATTTCCTGGAGAAAGAATTTGAACTAATTCGCAAGCAACTTTCATCTTTAAAGTATCCTGACCATATAATTGAGAAAGCAATTCAAAAAGCAAACGTAATTTTCTACCGACTCCCTAAAGACAAGACCAGAGACACACCCAACAATAAAATAAAAATTCCCCACCTGGAGACGATTAAGAGAGTAACTCACACCCTTGGGAAATCCAACCCTTTTGCATTTACCTACCAAATACCTTAGCCAAATCCCTGATTAAGCGGGTCCAGAACAAAGACATCTCCCAAAGACTCAGGGGTATATGAGATCCCATGCCAGGACTGTGACCAATCTTACATCGGATTTACATGTAAATCATTCCCCAGAGATTAATACAACACAAACGGTCAGTTAGGTATGGACAACAGAACTCGGCTATTTCAACCATATAAATGAACATAACCATAGAATAAACTGGAATATGTCACGTGTAATTTATAGCAGCAACTGCCGGTACAAGAGTCAAATGATGGAATCGGCCTTAATAAAAGAGAAGCAGGTAATGAACATCTCAAAAGGGGCTTGGATATCAGATATCGTCGACGCAATGTTCATTCACCAACGCTTAAGAAGATTAAAGGAAGATTATCAGCGGGGGTGACCTAAATTGGCTTACTTGTGGACGAATCTCTTGGTATAAAATAACCACCTTTTCTGTAAACTTTTCTCATTCATATACCTGAAGAGAGAGACAGCAGTCTCTGAAATATATACTTTTCTCTCTACATTTTGGTGTTTTTATGGGCATGTATAGATAATTATATTAATTATATATTATGCATATATATATATATATATATATATATATATATATATATATTTATATATAATATATAATATTATATAATTTTACATATATGTATATATATATATCTATTTACAATATGTATATATATATATAATATATATATATATATATATATATATATATATATATATATATAGATATATATATACATATATATCATACACTCACAATCCGAACAGATCTATTTCTATTCAAACTGGAGCAACGAAATACCGGTAATAATCAGGAAAAGCGACGTAGCCTAATAGATGAAATTAAAAGTCAAATGGAGCTTCATAAATACTTTTGCATAAATATCATTTTTTCAAAAAAGCTGGTATAAAACCCCAAAAAACTATGTGTCTCTTCATTAAAAATTTACCAAAATTATGCATGAAATGAGAAGCTTAAAAACGCAATATATAGTAATTTCCAGGAGGGTTCATCGCAAATCGAATAAATTACATAACTGCCGTTATTACAGCTTGTAATGGACAGTTCATTGACGGATCAAATCTGAATCAAGAGATCAGAGCAGTAAAACGAATATATCAAATGTAGGTGTCGAAAGTGATATGGAATGAAGCCTGTTCGATTAAAGAAAAAGAGAGAGCCTTTCCAACGCGCAACTGCGCAGTAGTAGTACACTTGCAGCATCCAAGTATGAATAACGCATGGTAATGCAAATGCTCATTAATTATGGATGCATACATATATTAATGTTCATAACTCTTCATCATCTGGCGGTGTGGAGTTACCCCCGGCATACACGTTTGGACAACCAATTTGCAACTTTGTGGCTTTTTACTATCAGACGGGTGTGAGGAGAGAGAGAGAGAGAGAGAGAGAGAGAGAGAGAATCCATTACTGTTACTGTCATTGTTGTTGTTTTGTTGCTTTTGTTTAATTTTCCAGCAGTTTTTTTTATTGTTAATGTCATCATTCATAAATTTTACAATATATATAAGTGTATACATATATATATATATATATATATTATAATAGTTATATTTATTCATATAAAGGTAATCAGAGTGAAGGCACCCTGGGTCTGAGTTTGCCTAGGAAATTTATAACCTTCGTATCCCATTATAAAAGCGTAGCTTTCCCGTAGAAATCCATATCATTTACTCTAGAGAAGGGAGGTAATGAAGGAACTTTTTTTTACTCTATCTTTTTCTCCTCGGAAAACTTTCTCCGGCCCCTAAATACAAAGTCTTTTTTAAAAAGTGATTTTTTGGATAACAATCCCATTTCATTCCATAGAAAATTTCACCATCGACATGGCCCCGTGTGTGATTTATGGTCGAAGTTGAGAGAGAGAGAGAGAGAGAGAGAGAGAGAGAGAGAGAGAGAGAGAGAGAGAGAGAGAGAGAAATTGATTCAGTAAATGTATACTTCAATTTTCTCTATCTCCTGATACGAAGAGCTAACTTCTATTTTCTCTATCTCCTGATACGAAGAGCCGTATTGCATCAGACTCGCCCACAGAGAGAGAGAGAGAGAGAGAGAGAGAGAGAGAGAGAGAGAGAGAGAGTCCACAAATAATTCACATTATATCATCCGAGCCCCTCCCTCCATTTTTTTTTCTTAAATGTCGACGGAAATGACAACAGCAATGACATGTGAAATAACGTCGTGACCGTTTCCTGCTTCCTGGATGCTCTGCTGAACGACCAATGGCGCCGTGTTGAGAGCTGGAAACTCGTCCTCCCACCTCATGAGGACAACGAGTCTAACTTGTCACCCCCTGCCGTAACAATGAGGGCTAGTGGATGAGCCTCCTTCCGCTCGGCAGCGTTCTCTCTCTCTCTCTCTCTCTCTCTCTCTCTCTCTCTCTCTGAAAGTTTCTGATGGGAAGTGACCAAGAAAATCGGTGCTATCACGAAGGCACAAGGAGGGAGAGAGAGAGAGAGAGAGAGAGAGAGAGAGAGAGAGAGAGAGAGAGAGAGAGAGAGAGCGAATTTTTTTCCTCACATCTCCAAAAAATATAAAATTGTTGGTGAAAATAAAACTCACCAAGATTTTTACACTAATGAAAAACTGTTAACTTGAATCAGAGAGAGAGAGAGAGAGAGAGAGAGAGAGAGAGAGAGAGAGATTTTCCAGTTGAAAGATGAATACCGTGGAAGAATGTGACGATACCTTAGTCTTTCAAAATCTCTTTATAATAAAAATAATAAATACCTTACATATAAAAACGAGAATACGTGCAAACTAAAAGAAAAAAAAAACTCACCTGGAAATGTCACAGAAGCGTCCAGACTCGCATTAACAACAACAGAAGCAAGTAATTAAGAAGTCTCGTTAAAAAATCTGACACAAAAACTTTTCTTCTTCGTCGTTATCGGAACACAATTGCTCAAGAAGTCTCGACGAAAGAATATAATATTCTCGAAAGAATATTTTATTCGAAACTTTACTCTCGAGACGAAGCTTTGCAGTTTTATAATTCTCGAAACTTTATATTAATTAGTTGATATTTCCAGACCTGTGACATGTCTTTTAAAAATAAATAAATCAATCAATTAATCAATAAAAATAAATAAATAGATAAACAAAAATAAATAAAAAATAAATAAATCAACAATTCATAATAATATAAACGGAAAAATCCGGAAAATATAGACGTTTAACTTTTAAACAAATTATTAAATGGTTCTTTAAGAGAGAGGGTTACAAATTAGAAAAAAAATAAATAAGTAAAGGTCATGAAAGGGGAGGTTACAAATTAGGGAAAAAAGGTCATTAAGAGGGAAGGTTACAAATTAGGGAAAAAAGGTCATTAAGAGGGAAGGTTACAAATTAGAAAAATAAATAAATAAATAAAGGTCATGAAAGGGAAGGTTACAAATTAGGGAAAAATAGCAAAAAAATAAAGGTCACGAAGAGGGAATGTTACAAATTAGAAAAAAAAGCAAAAAAATAAAGGTCATGAAGAGGGAAGGTTACAAATTAGGGAAAAAAAGTGAAAAAAAGGTCATGAAGAGGGAAGGTTGCAAATTAGCAGAAAAAAAACAGATCTTGATGAGAAAAGGTTACAAATTAGGAAAAAAGAGCAATAAAAAAAGGAAATTGTGAAGCTTGCCCATAAAATAAAAACCTAAGCAGAGAAATTTGGGATGATATACAGCCCTCATGAATAAGGTTCAGGTTCCACGGAAATCAGCTTGTTTTTAGACTAATAAAGACTTTGGCGTAAATTCGCAGCACGATTGGCGATTCAAGAAAGATGTTACTTGAGTAAATGAACGTGGAAGTGACTGATGATGATGATGATATAAGGAGGGGGGGAGGAAGGGGGGATGGGGAGGGGGAGGGGTAGGGGTACAACGGGGTAGCAATTAAGAGGCTATAGAATGGAAAGATATCAACCGTACATGGTGTTAAAATTGAGACGGTGCACTGCGAGTAAGTGGGAAGTTGTTGTGAGATTGAATGGCTGGCCAGGGGGGTGAGTATAGTATGTATATATATATATATATATATATATATATATATATATATATATCTATATTATATATATGTATATATATATATATATATATATATATATATATATATATATATATATATATACGCCAACATATAGAAAGTATCATTACTATATTTCAGTGACTGCTGTCTCTCACTTCAGGTAAGCAATGAATGATTCTGTAATAACAAAATATTTCTACCTGCCATATATTTATACATATATATATATATATATATATATATATATATATATATATATATATATATATATATATATATATAAAACTTATTAGAAAGAAAGTGAAGACAATGAGAGACATATGGCCTTAATAATAATAAAGTACAGAAGAAAAGCCAAATAACTGATGAACTCAAAAATACATGAGATGTATCATACCCAAATGTCACGTAGTTTTATGTTCTGAACTATGTTTTTGATTGAGCTGGCCTTATGCCAGCACGGACATTTGGTCATAGAGCAGTCCGTAAGTATATATTCATAGAAAGAAATGTCCAAACATCAACTTCCTTCCTTCTCGCAGAAAAGCCAAATCACCATGACAAGAAAATTGTGTTCATGCAAGAAGTAAGTCGACTGTAGGAACAAATAAGCATGGAAATGGAACCTTCATCCCTTTTCCATCTGAATAACACTGAACAAGCATTCTATCTCTCTCTCTCTCTCTCTCTCTCTCTCTCTCTCTCTCTCTCTCTCTCTTTTGTGGGAGAGAGGAGGCGAGTGCTTGAAACCGTAAGGCCATTCACCCTCACCCAGGACGAAAATTGTGGGCGTTTAAAGTCAGAGGCACACACTGCACGCGTAGTTCTTTACTCCTGCGTAGGATATGGCTGGCATAACTTTCCTGACTGAGGGGAGTTGGAAGGAACAACACTGGTTCTACTTCCGAAGGTTCTCTTGGAAAGGGGCAGATGTAACTCCAAGGTTCTTCTGGAAAGGAGTAGATGTAACTCAAAGGTTCTTCTGGAAAGGAGTAGATGTAACTCTAAGGTTCTACTGGAAAGGAGCAGATGTAACTCAAAGTTTCTCCTGGAAAGATGCAGATGTAACTTAAAAGGTTCTCCTAGAAAGGAGCAGATGTAACTTAAAAGGTTCTCCTGGAAAGGAGCAGATGTAACTCAAAGGTTGTTCTCCTGGAAGGGAGCAGATGTAACTCCAAGGTTGTTCTCCTGGAAGAGAGCAGATGTAACTCCAAGGTTGTTCTCCTGGAAGGGAGCAGATGTAACTCCAAGGTTCTCCTGGAAAGGAGCAGATGTAACTTCAAAGGTTCTCCTGGAAAAAAGCATATGTAACTTCAAAGGCTCCTGGAAAGGAGCAAATGTAACTCAAAGGTTCTCCTGGAAGGGAGCAGATGTAACTCCAAGGTTGTTCTCCTGGAAGGGAGCAGATGTAACTCAAAGGTTCTCCTGGAAAGGAGCATATGTAACTTCAAAGGTTCTCCTGGAAAGGAGCATATGTAACTTCAAAGGTTCTCCTGGAAAGGAGCTAATGTAACTCAAAGGTTCTCCTGGAAGGGAGCAGATGTAACTCCAAGGTTGTTCTATGGAAGGGAGCAGATGTAACTCAAAGGTTCTCCTGGAAAGGAGCATATGTAACTTCAAAGGTTCTCCTGGAAAGGAGCATATGTAACTTCAAAGGTTCTCCTGGAAAGGAGCATATGTAACTCAAAGGTTCTCCTGGAAGGGAGCAGATGTAACTCCAAGGTTGTCTCCTGGAAGGGTGCAGATGTAACTCAAAGGTTTTCCTGGAAGGGCGCAGATGTAACTTCAAAGGTTCTCCTGGAAAGGAGCACATGTAACTCCAAGGTTCTCCTGGAACGGAGCAAATGTAACTCAAAGGTTCTCCTCGAAGGGAGCAGACAAAGGGAAGTGAACTCACAAAGGTCTCCTAACTGGAAGGTTTTCAGCAGATCGTAACTCAAAGGTTGTTCTCCTGGAAGGGAGCAGATGTAACTCAAAGGTTCTCCTGGAAGGGCGCAGATGTAACTCAAAGGTTTTCCTGGAAGGGCGCAGATGTAACTCAAAGGTTCTCCTGGAAGGGGACAGATGTAACTCAAAGGTTCTGGAAGGGGACGAGTAAACTCAAAGGTTCTCCTGGAAGGGGACAGATGTAACTCAAAGGTTCTCCTGGAAGGGGACAGATGTAACTCAAAGGTTTTCCTGGAAGGGCGCAGATGTAACTCAAAGGTTCTCCTGGAAGGGGACAGATGTAACTCAAAGGTTCTCCTGGAAGGGGACAGATGTAACTCAAAGGTTCTCCTGGAAGGGGACAGATGTAACTCAAAGGTTCTCCTGAAAGGGCACAGATGTAACTCAAAGGTTCTCCTGGAGGGGGGTCAGATGTAACTCCATGGTTGTTCTCCTGGAAAGGAGCAGATGTAACTCTAATGTTGTTCTCCTGGAAGGGCGCAAATTTAACTCAAAGGTTCTCCTTGAAGAGCGCAGATGTAACTCCAAGGTTCTCCTGGAACGGAGCAAATGTAACTCAAAGGTTGTTCTCCTGGATGGGAGCAGATGTAACTCCAAGGTTGTTCTCCTGGAAGGGAGCAGATGTAACTCCAAGGTTGTTCTCGTGAAAGGGAGCAGATGTAATTCCAAGGTTGTTCTCCTGGAAGGGAGCAGATGTAACTCAAAGGTTGTTCTCCTGGAAGGGAGCAGATATAATTCCAAGGTTGTTCTCCTGGAAGGGCACAGATGTAACTCAAAGGTTCTCCTAGAAGGGCGCAGATGTAACTCAAAGGTTCTCCTGGAAGGGAACAGATGTAACTCCAAGGTTGCTCTCGTGGAAGTGAGAAGAAGTAACTCCAAGGTTGTTCTCCTGGAAGGGCGCAGATGTAACTCAATGGTTCTCCTGGAAGGGCGCAGATGTAACTCAAAGGTTTTCCTGGAAGGGCCGCAGATGGTTAATCAAAGGGTTTTCCTGGAAGGGCGAGATGTAACTCAAAGGTTCTCCTGGAAGGGCGCAGATGTAACTCAAAGGTTTTCCTGGAAGGGCGCAGATGTAACTCAAAGGTTTTCCTGGAAGGGCGCAGATGTAACTCAAAGGTTTTCCTGGAAGGGCGCAGATGTAACTCAAAGGTTTTCCTGGAAGGGCGCAGATGTAACTCAAAGGTTTTCCTGGAAGGGGGCAGAGTAAATCAAAGGTTTTCTAGGGGCGCAGAATGTAACTCAAAAGGTTTTCTCCGGAAGGGCGCAGATGTAACTCAAAATTTTTCTGGAAGGTTTGCGGCAGAGTAACTCAAAGGTTTTTCCTGGAAAGGGCGCAGATGGAATCAAAGTTTTTCTGGAGGGCGCAGATGTAACTCAAAGGTTTCTCCTAAAGGCAAAGGGACGTGTAACTCAAAGGTTTTCCTGGAAGGTCAAGCTCAAAAGGTTCTCCTGGAAGGGCGAAGATGTAACTCAAAAGGTTCCTCCTGGAAGGCAGATGTAACTCAAAGGTTTTTTTTTTTTCCTGGAAGGGCGCAGATGTACTCAGGAAATGTTCTCAAAGGTCTGGAAGGGCGCAGATGTAACTCCAAGGTTCTCCCTGGAAGGGCGCATGTAACCAAAGGTTTTCCTGGAAGGGGCCAGATGTAACTCAAAGTTTTCTGGAAGGCGGCAGATGTAACTCAAAGGTTTTCCTGGAAGGGCGCAGAATGTAAACTCAATGTTTTCCTGGAAGGGCGCAAAGGTAAAATCAAAGGTTTTCCTGGAAGCGCAAGTAACTAAAGGTTTTCCTATGGGGCAGTGTAACTCAAAGGTTCTCCTGGAAGGGCGCAGATGTAACTCAAAGGTTTTCCTGGAAGGGCGCAAAGGTTCTCCTGGAAGGGCGCAGATGTAACTCTAAGGTTCTCCTGGAAGGGAGCAGATGTAACTCAAAGGTTCTCCTGGAAGGGAGCAGATGTAACTCAAAAGTTCTCCTGGAAGGGCGCAGATGTAATTCTAAGGTTCTCCTGGAAGGGAGCAGATGCAACTCAAAGGTTCTCCTGGAAGGGCGCAGATGTAACTCTAAGGTTCTCCTGGAAGGGAGCAGATGTAACTCAAAGGTTCTCCTGGAAGGGTGCAGATGTAACTCAAAGGTTCTCCTGGAAGGGAGCAGATGCAACTCAAAGGCGAAATTATTTCTGAAGCTATTCGGCTTCTCCTTTGGAAGTTTCTTAGAACAGAATATACAATTTGTACCAAAGGCCAAGTGGGACATATGAGGTCATTCAGAGTTGAAAGGAAAATTGAGTCAATGGTTACAAAGGTGTAACAGGAGAAAAACCTCTCTGATTCAGTATGAAACAATTTTTAGAAGAGGATGGAATGTAAGGTGGAAGAAAAAATATGAAAGGAAGTACAATAAAATGAATGAAAGGGATTGCAGCTAGGGGCCGTAGGGACGCTCCAAAGTAATGCCTACAGTGCACCACGCGTGAGGCGCACTGTCAGCACTAACCTAGCCCTTACGGAGACCATATCACCTTAGGAATATGGAAATGATAACCATAACAATTTTATACCACAACAGTAGCTCTCAGCTAGAAGATAATTAAAACAATGTCAACGAATAGAAAATTGCCGTAGTATATAACAATGACGAAAGTAATGTCAGTGGCTTTACTTACAGTCTAGTTTGGAGAAAGCTCTGGATAATTTCATCTTCCCAAGTGGGTGAGATTAGCGGCAACTCCAGAGTCCAAAGACTCTGGGAATTCCAGTTCTAAAAGCTGGAAATCAGAGAGGGCTCGTTTCATCTCCTAATTCGATTTCCTCATCAAAAAGGCCTCCGTGGTGCATTAAGACATCAAGAGTGTTGTTTGTCAAAAAAAAAAAAAAAAAAAAAAAAAAAAAAAAAAAAAAAAACATTTGCCAGTTTTCTGTACCGTACTCAGAAGAAGCAACGTGAAATGTGAAAATTAATATCTTTATCAGACTTTCTTACGACAACATCAACGAAAATAATAACAATAACAGAGGCAACGTGAAAGAAGATGGGAAAGTTAATATCTTTATCAGACTCTCTTACAACAACAACATCAACGAAAATATTATTAACAACAACAACACTTGAAAGATGGAAAGTTCATAGCTTTATCATACTCTCTTACAACAACTAAATCAACGAAAATAATAATAACAACAACAACAACAACAACAACAACGTGAAAGAAGATGTGAAAATGAATATCTTTATCAGAATTTCTTACAACAACAACAACGAAAATAATCAAATAACAACAAAATAAGTATTAAAAAACGATTGTATTTTGCTATAACTCAAGTGTTGTAAACAAGACTGACTTGTATCAACCTTCATATATAAGAAATTAGATAAAATAGTACTATCTAATTCCAATACCTCCTTGACAATATACACAGGTATTCTTGATCAACATTTGGTTAAAGCGAAGGTTTAAGAAGATATAACTTGAAGCTGGAGATGAAGTAGTGAAAGCGTAGGAATGAAACCAATGAAGTCAAACGAGTTTAGTACGAAGAAAGTAAAAAGAGAAAACTGACGAAATATGAGCTATGGGTGCGGAAGGACAAGGAAGTGGAATGAGTTACTGACGAGCATGTAACATTCCATGATGGGATCATAGGGTCAGTGTTTTTGTCTACTGGATTATATAAAAAAAACTAAATAAAACGTTTACAAATGATAAAGAAAAAGAGAATAAAAGGTTTACAAATGATAAAGAAAAGAGAATAAAAAGTTTACAAATGATAAAGAAAAGAGAATAAAAAGTTTACAAATGATAAAGAAAAGAGAATAAAAAGTTTACAAAATTTAAAAAGAGAATAACAAGTTTCCAAATGATGAGAATAAAAAGATCACAAATTATAAAGAAAAGAGAATAAAAAGTTTAAAATTACATAAAAAAAAGAATATAAAAGTTTTAAAATTATAAAAAAGAGAATAAAAAGTTTACAAATGATAAAGAAGAGAGAGTAAAAGGTTTACAAATGATAAAGAAGAGAGAATAAAAAGTTTACAATTTATAAAGAAAATAGATTAAAAAGTTTACAAATTATAAAGAAGAGAGATTAAAAAGTTTAAGTGGATACGAAAGGATGAAAAAAAAGGAACAAAGGAACAAAGAAACTCCAATAAAGTTCTATTTCAAAACGGGAGAGAGGATCATGGGGCCATATAAAATATTCAAAGTATTCATGAGGTTGGACAGGTTCGTGAGGAAGAGATTGAAGAGAGAAACGAAGCAGATTAATAAACCAGATGGGAGAGTGTGAAAAAGAATTCTGGAAAGAATAATATGCTCTCCAGGGAAATAAATGCAAATTTGAAAGCTAATGGATAAATGGGTCTCAGAATATAAGATTCAACAGCATAGATTATTGTCTGGAGTGGATTAGGCCTCGGGTCGCTGGACTGATTATCTTCATATGATGCAGTGCTGAATGATGGAACAATGTTGAGTGCTCGTGTCCGTTTTAAAATGCTTGTAGAAGTGTCCTAAATATAATATAAGGGGTTAATTACATAGTCGATTCACATCAACCGTGCATTTGACGTCTAGGCCAGTCCCTTACGGCGCTCCTGATTGGCTGTTGATAAGCCAATGACAGGGCTGGAATCTCTCAGTGTCTCTTGAGAGTTCATATAAGCAGGATGTATGTTCCCTCTCTCCTCAGGAGCGTCGTAAGGGACTGGCCAAGACGTCAAATGCACGGCTGATGTGAATCTACTATGGCGTACGTTTAATGTGAAAGGATAGCAATTACGAGTCTGATGAATGGAAAGACACCAAGAGCTGATGGGATTATAAGTGAAGTTTCATTGGGAGGACTAAAAATGACAGAAGGATTGATAAGAGTAATGTTTGACTGTACTTGTGGATGAATTACTAGTTGTGAAACAGAAACGTGAAGACTTTGAAAGCATAAGGAAAGGGCTGTATACATGGCTTGCAAGGACTTACGAAAAGACTAAGCCTACCTAGACAGAGGCATCAGGAAAGGATAATGAGGGTACAGAACAGACGTTCTTAAAAGCGATTAAAACCACATGACGATGGTATATTGACAGGTTACTTTGGTATAAAACTGGATCTGAGACTAGGGGGCTTATGTTTCCATGGCTGCTTAATATAATTATGGATGCCTTGATGCCAGAGTCTAGAGAAGAAATTATTATACGTAGGTGCAAGGGTTGTGTGAATTATAAATAGATATATATATATATAATATATATATATATATATATATATATATATATATAATATATCTAGTATATATAATATATATATAAAATATATATATAGATATAAATATATATATATATATATATATATAGATATATATGATATATATATATATATATATATATGTATTATAATATATATATATATATAAATATATATATATATAGAATGATATATATATATATAAATCAAACGTGTTATACACTGTCTTGAAAAATAGTTGGTTCTCTAATCTTGACATGATCTATTATTTCTCATTTCTATTTGACGTAGATTTTAGTACGCTCCTGAGTAAGCTGAAGGTCTGATCACGCCTTGTTATTTTTCATGTGTTTAAGTTTGAGTTTTGTACAAAGATTAATAAGACTATACGGTATGACCTATATTCAAGATTGCGAAATTCCCTTATTTTTATTAGTATTGTATTTGATATGTATCAAGTTCAGTGAAGCCTAAAACTTGAATTAGTCTGTTCGCAAGTCCAGAGATAATAGTAATGACTGGTGATAGTTAAGGACACTACAGATACTACTGAAAGAATTTCAAGGGATGATGATGAGTTAAGTCATGGCACAGGTAGACCGCGGGAGGCAATAACTTTTGCAAAGGACTGGGAAGACACATGGGTGTCTGAGGAAGCCAGGAAGGATATGAATGAAGGAAATTTTGAACAAAACTTACTTCATAATACTGGAGTACGGATGCTGACCGTGATTGAAAGAAAACAGAGTGACGCTATCGTGAACGATGATTTGCATAGTATATAAAGTGTAAACAACTGCGATGAAAAAATATAACAGAATCTTGACAATTGAGAGGATATGAAAAAGTGGCAAAATCGTTAGTGTAAGTGATAGGAAACATCAGAGTGTTTCTCGGGATAGTTCAATTATATGGATAACCATTAAACTTACAGGTTGAAGTTAAGTATATATCTTGGTTTAACCAGACCACTGAGCTGATCAACACCTCTCCTGAGGTTGGCCCGAAGGATTAGATATTTTTACCTGGCTGGAAACCAATTGGTTACCTAGCAACGGGACCTACAGCTTATTAGGGATTCGAAGCACATTACATCGAGAAATGAATTTCTAATCACAAGAAAAAAATTCTTCTAATTCCACGTTTGTAGAGCAGGGTGTCGAACTCGCGACTACCGAATCGGTAGGTGGGCACGTGAACCACTCGTTCAACGAGGAGCAGAAACAGGTTGAATGTGGTATGAATGTATGTATAAAATATAATGTGTATATATATATACTCTAAATTGTAATATATATATATATAATAATATTATATTATAATATTTATTTATTTATTTATTTAATTTTCTATCTATATATATATATAATATATAATATTATATGTATAATATATATAAATAATTATTATTATATATGTATTTTTAAAGTATATATAAATATATATATTATATATATATTATTAATTAATTTATTTATTTATTTATTATATATGTTAAAATATAATTTAATTTAATTTATTTATATTATATAAAAATAATATTTTTAATAAATATATATAGATATTATATCTTATATATATCTATATATATATATTTATTTATTTTCTATATATATATATATATACATATTATATTTATGTGTATATATCTATATATATATTCTATATAATTTTATCTTTATATATCTTTAAAATATATATATATATATTTATACTGTATCTTTATATATAAATAGATATATTTATATATATTTATATATATATATTATATATATTCTACAAATATATATTATATATATAATATATATATATTTATATATATAATATATATATAATATAGATATATTGTCATATCACATTACCGTGATTCGTATACATACGTCGAGCTACAAATGTCCTTTAATATCTAATTCATTCTACCACGGAATTAATATATTTTCATATATGATTAACCGAAGGGAATTTTATTAGGTGATAATAGAATTGTCGGCGCCCGGGCGCGAACCAGGACACCATACAAATCCAGGACGTCAGTGAAGCTATTTTACCCACTCCACCACCGCTTCACTGATGTCCTGGATTTGTATGGTGCCTGGGTTCGCGCCCGGGCGCCGAAACAACTATATCGCCCTAATAAATTCCCTTCGGTTAAGCATATATGAAAATATGTTAATTACGAGGTAGAGTGAATTAGATATTAAAGGACATTTGTAGCTCGATGTATATTACATATATATATACTACATATATATATATATATATATATCTATATATATATATATATATATATATATATATATATATATATATATATATATATATATAATATATATAATATATATATATAGATATAATGGATATAATATATATATATATATATATATATAATATATATATATATAAATCAATATATATTATATATATATATATATATATATATATATAAATATATATATATATATATATATATATATAGATATATATATAATATATTATATATATGATGTATATATATGATATATATATATATATGTTATATATATGTATATATATGATATATATATTATATATATATCTATATATATATAAATATAGTATATATATATATATGCATTCTATACGAAAGAATATATAGCTGAAAAATGGTTACCGAGTACCACACCATAAGACATTAATCTCGGATTTCAGTAAAACCAAGAGCATCCCTTCAACCCAAAGACACCTACAAGAAGGGTCATTAGGGGATGGGGAGCCATTCGAAGCATTTTGGGAAAAGATGGGAAGGATCCTCATATTCGAAAGGAGCCAAATGAGGAAACCGCTAGACAGATGGGATTATTGACTTAAAACAAAAAAAAAGGATAAATTAATTTCATGTGGAAATGAGACTGATGAATCTTCTCATAAAGAGAATGAGAGGGATAAAAAAAAAAGGACAAATAAAAGGCTCCTTCCTAATCCAAATGAATCCTTTTCGAAGTTGAAAGAAAAGATTTAATTTTTTAAAGGGGAATTTGGGAGGGTAACAGGTGTTTTTTTTTCCCTCAGCTAATTTGATTTAATTGTCGGATAGTTGGAATCTAAGTCTTAACATTAGCAGATTTGCAGCATAAAGCACCACGTTAGGTGGAGTGTGTGTTTTAATACAGAAAACGAGACAGACAGATTACATATATATATATATATATATATATATATATATATATATATATAATATATATATACGTGTGTATATATGTGTATGTGTAAATAATTATATATATATAGATATATATATATATATATTATATATATCATATAAGGAGAGAGAGAGAGAGAGAGAGAGAGAGAAGCCTTCGATTATTTAACCTCTTTTTAACAAAGATGTCAAGAATCCTTAGAAATTCACAATTGAAAGTAATTAACTGTCTTATCTGGGGCAAGTTTCCAAATGCCAGTCTCTCTTCCTGAACAGTTAGACGAATCTTTTCGACAGAGAAACGACATGTTCTATTTATTTCCAGAGTACCATCCCTCAGGGAGATGGAACATACATCCTGCCTATGTGAACTCTAGAGAGAGACTGAGAGTTTCCAGCCCTGTGACTGACTTATCAACAGCCAATCAGGAGCGTCGTAAGGGACTGGCCTAGACATTAGGTGCACGGTTGATGTGAATCTACTATAGCACAGGATCCCTTCAGGCCTATTTATTTCGTAAAGACCTTCTTGAGAACCCCCAAGCATTATATATCTCAAACGAATAACCTAAATTACAGTAATGCGAGTACTGAATATTCAAGTAAGGCTGGAATATGAACACTTTCATTAGTTTGGGTGGAATACGAACATCTCACTTGTAGGGGAGCAATATGAAAACCTCATTTACAAAAGAGTGAAATACGGGAGTTCCAGGGTGGTGAGAAAAATCGAGCGAAACTAAAATAAGAGTGGAATTAGGGTGGACCCAAGAGATGGCTGTCCAAACAGCCTCTGGCTGCAATTCTACAATATCAAAGGAGATTCAATCTCGCATTTTGTCTGCATATTCGAAATGGTACTGCAATTCAGGTTGGATGTTAAAGGATGTCCATAAAGTTCCAGTACCATAACAAGCCATACATACTTGTAATGGTACTGGGACTTTATTGACACCGTGTATTGTGTATACAACTGTATAGGTATGAAGGTACGCAGGTTTATAGAATTGTATCATATGTCAGCAAGAATTGATGCACCTTAAATTATCTCACCTGGGCTGAATTCCAGTTTATTATTTCCGATTCAGCTGCTTAAATCAAAATTCCAGATTCACTGGCCGATTGAGGACAGGAGAGAGAGAGAGAGAGAGAGAGAGAGAGAGAGAGAGAGAGAGAGAGAGTTATGGACGTCGAACACCTCCCGAAGCTTTCTCTGGATGACCCAGGATCCTTACACGAAGCCCTTGGAGCCAAGGAAGTCAATCGTGCCTTCAGGATGTGACCAGGGATTAACCGAGGTCTCTTATTAATGGGGTTGGAATGGAGTGTTGATGGGGATTTGACGCGCGGGGTTAGAGGGGGGGGGGGGGGGGGGGGGGCTCTCTCCCCTCTCGGTTGATGAAGCAGTTGGCACCTGATCCTCCTCGCGCTACTAAGCTATGAGTTTGTTTGTGCGTTTGTTTGCTCTCCTGTCCAAAAGCTAGAGAGAGAGAGAGAGAGAGAGAGAGAGAGAGAGGGGGGGGGGGGCAAGGGGCTTCTCTACATGAATATTTTAGGAGTTTCATTCATAAATGAGAGAGAGAGAGAGAGAGAGAGAGAGAGAGAGAGAGAGAGACGAGAGAGAGGAGAGCTTCTCTACATGAATATTTTGGGAGTTTCATTCATAAAGTATAGAGAGAGAGAGAGAGAGAGAGAGAGAGAGAGAGAGAGAGAGAGAGGTTCACGGACCCAATGTATGATTTTACTGTCGTTCCTCCTTTTGTGAAAACTCGTAAAAAATATATCTTACCGAAAGAAGTACGTTTCACCTAATCAGCTTCCAGAGGATAAAAACATACTGGGTAAAAAAAAAAATAAGAAAAAAAAACATAAATTAAAAGAAATTTTAGGTCAAAGAAGGGCGTGTGGTAATGGAACACTCAAAAAAAAAAAAAAAAAAAAAAAAAGTGAGGGTGCTGGGGGAGGGGGGTTGAAAAAGCAATCTGCATCTCTCCTTCCTCGCCATTACCACGGTGTAGCCGCAGCTAAATAACGCCGGACAGACATTTTCATCTCCATTTTCCTTTGCCTGGAACCTAAGACCATTCACTACTTCTTCCAGACTAAGAGTTGTGGGTGTTTAGAGTCAGGGGCACAGCACACATGGGCGCGTTGTTCTTTTTATACTTCGGCGTAGGATTCTCTCCTGCTTGGTAGGAGTTGGAAGGATAAACTACTGATTCGAATTACGGAGGTTCTGCTTCTAAAAGCAAGATTTTTTTTTTCTGAATGGTGTGATTATTTCTGGCTTACGAGACGTGTATTACCGAGCTACCGGAATGAAGCGGAATGAAAAGTAATTGAAAAATTTTTACTTGGACTGAGCGAGAATAGATGAGAAGTAACGATTTCAATGCCTTTGCCAAACCCACAACCACCACCACTGAAATAAGAAAAGGCAACAGCTGCAATAATAATCTTAAAGAGAAACGAAGAATCATGTTCAGTAATTCTCTTTAAGGGCGAGGAAAACATCTCATGAGCTTACAAAACATTTCTCCATTTTTTACACGAAGATTGCTTTCAGGGCACAACAGTGATTCATACTTAAATATATTAGTATTAATACTATTAGCATTACTATTATTTGGGAAAAACTCTCTATTACGAGAGTTCATAAAATGTTCCGGAAAAAGGTCCACAGTAATATGAACGTTAAATGTTCGTGCAATTCGAACCCTTCTCTGTGTTCATCTTCAGTTCAATTTGGACTGAAGATGAGCTATTGTAAAGTTTTATAAAATTTTAATCTTTTAACGTTTATATTATTGTGGACCTTTTGGAACTATTATTATCATTATTATTGTTATTATTATTGTTGTTGTTGTTGTTGTTGTTAAACTAATCTAGTTGACCTTATGGAACTATTATTATTATTATTATTATTATTATTATTATTATTATTATTATTATTATTATTCTTATTAAATATTGTAGTCACATGAAGCTAAAATTCTCATCAGGTCTCTGTCCTTACAAAAAAAATTTACCATGCTAGTTTTTTTGTATCAAGTAAAATAGAATTTTCAGTTTGAGAGATTCTGATTGATTGATTGATTGTGTCTATTAAACCTGGCGTCACATCTTGGTTATTGACGCCGAAATAAATCTAAATAGAAAAAAATTTAATTTAAAATAAAATTTCATATAAAAAGATGCTGCAAGTTTGTTTATATGTATAAAAAATATAAATATATCATATATAGATATATATGTATTTATTTTAAATTAAATTTTTTTATTTATTTATTTATAAATATTTAATATATAATAGTATTTTATTCTATATATATATATATATATATATATATATATATACATATATATATATAGATATATATATATATATATATATATATATATATAAAATTCTTTTACTAAGGACTTGATGCCAAACTTATTTCTCTCACACTTCACCCACATGATTGTTATTCATTTCTGTTTATGCTTGTGTCATCCGCTACACCAATGGCCTTCGAATCAAAATTAAATCAGCAATAGGTCTGATCATTGCTTGGACGGGTGATCAGTAAAGAAAAACAGATGCTCTTGGCACTTAGTCTCAAGATACAGCTGGCTGTGGAATCGCAAAAATGAAAGGTTAGTAACTTGAAACAGACTCAGGCAATTTGTCACAAAGAATCTTGACTGAGCAGCAGAATAGAACAGAATATCATATATATTATTCCCTTTAGGGAAAAGTATTCAAGATTGACTGAACACAAATTCTAAAAATAAGATAAATATCATAAGAAATGCATCAGAAAATATAATTTAGTCGAGTCTTGACTGCCTTTTGGATAATGGGACGAAAACAAAGTCTGCACCGAGTTTCTAGAAAACGTTTTAGACATCTTTTGCAATAAATCACTCGAGATTGAAAACATTTTAAAAATCTTTTGTAATAAACCCTCGAGTTTTAAAATGGGGTGTTTTGCTTCCAGTTCATTGTACGTGATCTCGTGAATAGTAAAAATACAAGACCAATCATGATTTTATATATAGGCTTAATATTTTCTCCTAAAGATGAATACCTTATCACTTTTTTCTTTAACAAACATAAAAATGTCTCAAAATAAAGCTACCTTTCCTTTGAGCCATCTCTCTCTCTCTCTCTCTCTCTCTCTCTCTCTCTCTCTCTCTCTCTCTCTCTCTCTCTCCAGACAGCAACACTTTTATATTGAAACATTTCCCAAACACTTCTGAGCCAGGAGGTTGTCCATCAAGAAGGCTCGTACACTAGCAACGATTTTTATGATCAAGGATGATGGACTCGTTTTTTCTTCTTTTTTTTTTTTCCTGATGAGGGGAAGGGGGAGGCCAGTGTAGAACTCTTCGCTGATTGATGGCGGGTTATCTGGCGTCACAACTACCGACGTTTTCGAACTCCCGAACTCCGCCATTGGTCATTCGTTGGGTGTGGGAGGTGAGGAGTGGGAGGGGGGAGCATCCGGGAAACAGGAAACGGACATGTCATTTTTCAAGTCATTACTATTGTCATTTCCGCGGTCATTTTTCAAAAGAAGGGAGCCCCTTGGTGATAAAACACTGAGTTATAGGTCTCTCTCTCTCTCTCTCTCTCTCTCTCTCTCTCTCTCTCTCTCTCTCTCCATAAATCACCATCGGGGCATTAAATCACACCGAGAGAAACGTCGATTGTGAAGTTCTCTATAGAATAAGAGGGAAATAGAATTTCTCTCAAAAGACAATGAATCGGCCGATGGACAAAGCTCGTCTTAGGTTGAGAAAGGAATAATTCTTACGTGATCAGAAAGTCGTATAAATCGTAAGAGAGTTTTACAAATCACCTTTTAGAGCCGAAATCATCCATAAGCATCTACGTACATACAAACCCCAACACACTAATTCAAGCAGTGGTCGAACGCAAACTGAAACAGCAGAAGCAGTGACAATCGAAATCATAAAATAAAGCAATACAAAGAGGAATGCCGCATCCCACACGCACCCTGACTGAATTATGCATATAATTTCACTCCTATCAATTCATGACTGGCCAATAAAGCTGTTGAACTGCAGTGGAGTTGGCGTATCCGAGTTACCAGTTATTAATGAACTACCTGTTTATCTATTTACTGGACTGACTCGCTGCGCTGTCTCAAAGGAAATCCTTTTGCACGCTGACATTCCGAAGGGTTGCTGTTTGTGCACTGCTGGATGACGTCACTTGCAATTCCTCATCGCTCGCAATTCCTTCCCACTTGTACTTCGCCCTCGTTTGCAATTCCTCATCAATTGCAATTCCTCATCGCTAGCATTTCCCCCACAATTGCTATTCCTCCTCAATTGCAATTCCTCATAGCTTGCTATTCCTCCTCAATTGCAATTCCTCATAGCTTGCTATTCCTCCTCAATTGCAATTCCTCATAGCTTGCTATTCCTCCTCAATTGCTTATAATTCCTCACTGCTTGCAATCCCTCATCACTTGCAATTCCTCGAGTGGGTCCCAGTTGAGTTATTCAAAGACAGTGACATGTTGATTACTGTTTGTGTTGGATGGTGCGATCTCAGTGATCTACTAATCATCATCATGCTTATTATTATTATTATTATTATTATTATTATTATTATTATTATTATTATTATTGAGTATGCTTACTACAGGGTCATATCTGATGAAGATCGTATAATTCCAGGTGAAGTGTATGTACTATATAAGAGTATGTATGTATAAACATATAAACATATAAAAATACATATAAAACCCATCATCTTCAATAAACATCGGATCACAAAAAAAAAAGGCGCCGCAGTTCCTTTGGCACAATCGAGTTTTCTGTACACCATATAATGCCCTATGAAACTCTTAGTCACGGCCCATGAAACTCACAGCCACGGCCCGTGAAACATATACCCACAACCCGGTGGAGGTCTGTGTTGTTGGCATCTACAGCGGTGCCAGACGCACGTTCATGGCTAACTTTAACCGTAAATAAAATAAAAACTACTTAGGTTAGAGTGCTTCAATCTGGCATTTTTCACGATTGGACGGTGGCTGATCAACATATCAATTTGAAGCCCTCTAGCCTCGGTAGTTTTTAAGATCTGAAGGCGGACAGACAGACAAATAGCCATATCAATAGTTTCCTTTTACAGAAAACTAAAAAGACAGCTTTATGCATAATAGGTTTATCTCGTCTCTGAAGTAGTCCCAATCAGTGAACAGATGAATGTAAAATGAACACTCCATATTGCCCAATCCCTGTACACAGTCTACAGCTAATCACTAATCAGTGGTATCCAAGGACAAACTGTTCCTCAATGAGCTCTCTCTCTCTCTCTCTCTCTCTCTCTCTCTCTCTCTGGGTCTACAGACTGATTGTAATAATGAAAATGATTAGGGATTTGCTGAAAACACGAGGGAATATTAGTAACTACCACATTCATAAAACAGGCCACAGTAACTATAATACTAACGATTGAGATTTCAACAAATAGCTTTAGAAACCAATTTCGTATTACGGCTCAAAGCAGTTTCTAATGAATATTGATAATGAGACTCAAAACGCAGCTTTTAATAATATTGATAATGAGAGACTCATAAATCAGCTTTTAATAATATTGATAATGAGAGACTCATAAATCAGCTTTTAATAATATTGATAATGAGAGACTTTCATAAATCAGCTTTAATAATATTGAAAAGGAGAGGCACAGAAAGCTTTTAGCTATAATAATATGATTTAATTGAGAGACTCAAAAATCAGCTTTTAATAATATTGATAATGAGAGACTCATAAATCACCTTTTAATAATATTGATAATGAGACACTCATAAATCAGCTTTTAATAATATTGATAAAGAGAGACTAATAGAGCAGCTTTTAATAATACTGATAATAAGACACTCATAAATCAGCTTTTAATAATATTCATAATGAGAGACTCATAAATCAGCTTTTAATAATGTTGATAATGAGAGACTCACAAATCAGCTTTTAATAATATTGATAATGAGAGACTCATAAATCACCTTTTAATAATATTCATAATGAGAAACTCATAAATCAGCTTTTAATAATATTGATAATGAGAGACTCATAAATCAGCTTTTAATAATATTGATAATGAGAGATTCATAAATCAGCTTTTAATAATATTGATAATGAGAGACTCATAAAAAAGCTTTTAATAATATTGATAATGAGAGACTCATAAATCAACTTTTAATAATATTGACACACATAAATCAGCTTTTAATAATATTGATAATGAGAGACTCATAAATCAGCTTTTAATAATATTCATAATGAGAGACTCATAAAGCAGCTTTTAATAATATTGATAATGAGAGACTCATAAAGCAGCTTTTAATAATACTGATAATGAGAGACTCATAAAGCAGCTTTTAATAACCTACTGATAATGAGAGACTCATAAAGCAGCTTTTAATAATACTGATAATGAGAGACTCATAAAGCAGCTTTTAATAATACTGATAATGAGAGACTCATAAAGCAGCTTTTAATAATACTGATAATGAGAGACTCATAAAGCAGCTTTTAATAATATTCATAATGAGAGATTCATAAATCAGCTTTTAATAATATTCATAATGAGAGACTCAGAAAGCAGCTTTTAATAATATTGATAATGAGAGACTCATAAAGCAGCTTTTAATAATACTGATAATGAGAGACTCATAAAGCAGCTTTTAATAATATTGATAATGAGAGACTCATAAAGCAGCTTTTAATAATACCGATAATGAGAGACTCATAAAGCCGCTTTTAATAATACTGATAATGAGAGACTCATAAAGCAGCTTTTAATAATACTGATAATGAGAGACTCATAAATCAGCTTTTAATAATACTGATAATAAGAGACTCATAAATCAGATTTTAATAATATTGATAGTGAGAGACTCAGAAGGCAGCTTTCAATAATATTGATAATGAGAGACTCATAAATCAGATTTTAATAATATTGATAATGAGAGACTCATAAATCAGCTTTTAATAATATTGACACACATAAATCAGCTTTTAATAATATTGATAATGAGAGAGTCATAAAGCAGCTTTTAATAATACTGATAAAGAGAGACTCAGAAAGAAGCTTTTAATAATATTGATAATGAGAGACTCATAAATCAGCTTTTAATAATATTGATAATGAGAGACTCATAAATCAGCTTTTAATAATATTGACACACATAAATCAGCTTTTAATAATATTGATAATGAGAGAGTCATAAAGCAGCTTTTAATAATACTGATAAAGAGAGACTCATAAATCAGCTTTTAATAATATTGATAATGAGAGACTCATAAATCAGCTTTTAATAATATTGACACACATAAATCAGCTTTTAATAATATTGATAATGAGAGAGTCATAAAGCAGCTTTTAATAATACTGATAAAGAGAGACTCAGAAAGAAGCTTTTAATAATATTGATAATGAGAGACTCAGAAGACAGCTTTTAATAATACTGATAATAAGAGAGGTTTATAAAGCAGCTTTTAATAATACTGATAAAGAGAGACTCAGAAAGAAGCTTTTAATAATATTGATAATGAGAGACTCATAAATCAGCTTTTAATAATATTGATAATGAGAGACTCATAAATCAGCTTTTAATAATATTGACACACATAAATCAGCTTTTAATAATATTGATAATGAGAGAGTCATAAAGCAGCTTTTAATAATACTGATAAAGAGAGACTCATAAATCAGCTTTTAATAATATTGATAATGAGAAACTCATAAATCAGCTTTTAATAATATTGACACACATAAATCAGCTTTTAATAATATTGATAATGAGAGAGTCAATAAAGCAGCTTTTAATAATACTTTTGATAAAGAGAGACTCATAAATCAGCTTTTAATAATGTAATGAGAAACAAAATCAGCTTTTAATAATGACACACATAAATCAGCTTTTTAATAATATTGATAATGAGAGAGTCATAAAAGCAGCTTTTAATAATACTGATAAAGAGGAGCTAGAAAGAAGCTTTTAATAATATTGATAATGAGAGACTCAGAAGACAGCTTTTAATAATACTGATAATAAGAGAGGTTTATAAAGCAGCTTTTAATAATACTGATAACAAGAATCATAATTTTTTTGAAAAATGGTAAGCAAACCCCTTGTACCTAAAAAATCACGAGCCTGGAAAAAAAGGAGAGAGAGAGAGAGAGAGAGAGAGAGAGAGAGAGAGAGAGAGAGAGATTTATGATGAGCAATTGGCTAGCAATAAAAAAAGTCATTAGTGGTAAGGAAGGATATCAAGGGTAATGAAGCGTTGACTGGTCTGATCAGAGCTAATTTCGATGGCCAATAAGACGAACTTCCGCTGCTATCCAGGAATCGATGACGCTGGATATAAGGACTTAGGTTTATCTGTGTGTGTGTGTGTGTGTTAGAACCCAAGCCACAGGGTGCGTATTTTGGGTCATTTGGCTTTTATGTCCCCTCTCTCTCATTCTGCAGGTTTCTGGGTCTCATTTGGACCCATTACCGTTTACACTACTCTAAGAATAGGTGATTGTTAGGGTATGATCTGGGCGATTTTTTTCATACGGGAATTGTACCAACATAGGGCACAAAAAAAAAAAAGACGAGCTATTTCACTTCTCACTCATGGAGTTCATGTACATAATAATTACAATTATGAAACAAGATTAAATCTATTCATGGACTCAACACCGACACAGGAATCGACGCACGTGTGTCCCATCACTACAAGAGTAACAAGAGTAATGTGTAATGTATTTCTACTTTTTTAAAATAATAATCATCATCATATTTCTTTCAGCTAAGGGGCATATGCAAGGGAAAAATGCAAATAAAACTGAGCCTATAGACAGCAAAAGAATGAACAAGGTGGTAGCTATCACGGAGGGAAATAATAATAATAATAATAATAATAATAATAATAATAATAATAATAATAATAATAATAATAATAATAATAATAATAATAAAGTGGCGCCGTGGAGGAGTGGGTTAGGTCGTCAACAGACTTAAGTCAAGTTAAGCAACATAGTGGCTGGTCAGTCGTTGGATGGGTGACCGCTCTCCTCGGCGTTGATTCCTTGGGAAAGAATCTTTACCATAATTTCCTCAGTCTACTCAGCTGTAAATGAGTACCTATCCCTGATGGGGTAGGGTCCAGCTATGGGTTAAATAGCAAAACTCAGCAATGATGGAAAGAAATGAAGGAATAAACGACAACGACGTAAATGGAACCTCTGGCAACAGAGGAGCTTCGTCCGGCAACCAGGTATTCAACCCAATTGAAGGGGAAGACGGTCAGGTACTTGGAGGTCGTCATCCAGCAACTGATCACCACAACGACAATAATCAACAGCCTGAGATTGGAGCTACAGAGGCAAAAAGGAAGAAATGGACAAGAGAAGAAAATAAGGAAATATAGAGATGCTACATCAGAAGCAACCCGACGGAGAGAGGATATAGAAGAAGATTGGTCAACATCTGGAATGAGAGGAATAACACCCCCCAAACAGAGCAGGGGCTGGCAGGACCAAGTAAGGAACATAAAGAAAAAGAACTGGCTCTCCCCAACAGAAAGGAGAAAGGAAGAACTGGAAAGGGAAATGTCAAAAAACACGAAGACGAACTGAGAGACGATGCCTCAGAAGACGACAGGGAGGATGAGGTATCAAACAACGACACACGAAGAAACACCGACAAAGTAACTGAGAGGACGGAATGGGTAGAAAAGATTAGACAATGGATGGAGCCAGATACAGAGAGAATAAAGATCCCCTCCATGAAAGCCTACAACACCAAGAAATTAAGGGAGAAAACGAGTGAGGTCAATGAAATAATGGTGCAATAATACACACCACCAGTATCACAGAAACAAATAACTTGACATATGCAGGAGCAAGATTAGTAGCAGAACTGATGGGGATTTGAACACCAACACCACCAGCACAACCAACCCAACAGAAACCAAAACAGCAACCTCCTTGGAAAAGGCGCCTGGAAAAGCAAATCATGGTGATGAGATCTGACTTGAGTAAACTGAAAGAGATGGCAGAAAAAAGGCTAAGAAGCAAGAAAACAAGGGAGGAACTCAACGAGAAATACAAAGCACAAGAGAGGGGACTAAACAACACAATAGAAGATGTAAAACAGAGGCTTAAGGCCAAAGCACATAAGATCCAACGGTACATGAACAGGAATAAGGGATACCAACAGAACAAACTATTCGGAACCAACCAGAAAAGACTATACAGCCAACTAAGAGGGGAAGACAACCACCCAGAAATTCCTGAAGCCGAACCAAGTAAGAGACTCTGGGAAAACATATGGAGCAATCCGGTATCACACAACAAACATGCAACATGGCTCCAGGAAGTCAAGGAAGAAGAAACAGGGAGAATAAAACAAAGATTCACTGACATCACGACAGACACAGTCAGACACCAACTAAGAAAATGCCAAACTGGAAAGCCCCAGGTTCCCGATGAAGTCCATGGATACTGGCTCAAAAACTTCAAGGCCCGGCCTACACCCACGAATAGCAGAACAACTCCAGCATTGTATCTCAAATCACCAAGCACCCAAATAGATGACCACAGGAAGAACATCCTTAGTACAAAAAGACAAGAGTAAGGGAAATATAGCCAGTAACTACAGGCCTATCACCTGTCTACCAATAATGTGGAAGTTACTAACAGGTATCATCAGTGAAAGGCTATACAACTACCTAGAGGAGACAAACACCATCCCCCACCAACAGAAAGGCTGCAGAAGGAAGTGTAGGGGCACAAAAGACAAAATGGTAATGAAGAACAGTAGGAGAAGGAAAACCAACCTAAGCATGGCATGGATAGACTATAAGAAAGCCTTCGACATGATACCACACACATGGCTAACAGAATGCCTGAAAATATATGGGGCAGAGGAAAACACCATCTGCTTCCTCAAAAATACAATGCGCAACTGGAATACAATACTTACAAGCTCTGGAATAAGACAAGCAGAGGTTAATATCAGGAGAGGGATCTTCCAGGGCGACTCACTGTCCCCACTACTCTTCTTAGTAGCCATGATTCCCATGACAAAAGTACTACAGAAGATGGATGCCGGGTACCAACTCAAGAAAAGAGGCAACAGAATCAACCATCTGATGTTCATGGACGACATCAAGCTGTATGGTAAGAGCATCAAGGAAATAGATACCCTAATCCAGACTCTAAGGATTGTATCTGGGGACATCAGGATGGAGTTTGGTATAGAAAAATGCGCCTTAGTCAACATACAAAAAGGCAAAGTAACGAGAACTGAAGGGATAAAGCTACCAGATGGGAGCAACATCAAACACATAGATGAGACAGGATACAAATACCTGGGAATAATGGAAGGAGGGGATATAAAACACCAAGAGATGAAGGACACGATCAGGAAAGAATATATGCAGAGACTCAAGGCGATACTCAAGTCAAAACTCAACGCCGGAAATATGATAAAAGCCATAAACACATGGGCTAGTGCAGTAATCAGATACAGCGCAGGAATAGTGGAATGGACGAAGGCAGAACTCCGCAGCATAGATCAGAAAACCAGGAAACATATGACATTACACAAAGCACTACACCCAAGAACAAATACGGACAGACTATACATAACACGAAAGGAAGGAGGGAGAGGACTACTAAGTATAGAGGACTGCGTAAACATCGAGAACAGAGCACTGGGGCAATATCTGAAAACCAGTGAAGACGAGTGGCTAAAGAGTGCATGGGAAGAAGGACTGATAAAAGTAGACGAAGACCCAGAAATATACAGGGACAGGAGAAAGACAGACAGAACAGAGGACTGGCACAACAAACCAATGCACGGACAATACATGAGACAGACTAAAGAACTAGCCAGCGATGACAATTGGCAATGGCTACAGAGGGGAGAGCTAAAGAAGGAAACTGAAGGAATGATAACGCGGCACAAGATCAGGCCCTAAGAACCAGGTATGTTCAAAGAACGATAGACGGAAATAACATCTCTCCCATATGTAGGAAGTGCAATACGAAAAATGAAACCATAAACCACATAGCAAGTGAATGCCCGGCACTTGCACAGAACCAGTACAAAAAGAGGCATGATTCAGTAGCAAAAGCCTTCCACTGGAGCCTGTGCAAGAAACATCAGCTACCTTGCAGTAATAAGTGGTACGAGCACCAACCTGAAGGAGTGATAGAAAACGATCAGGCAAAGATCCTCTGGGACTATGGTATCAGAACGGATAGGGTGATACGTGCAAACAGACCAGACGTGACGTTGATTGGCAAAGTCAAGAAGAAAGTATCACTCATTGATGTCGCAATACCATGGGACACCAGAGTTGAAGAGAAAGAGAGGGAAAAAATGGATAAGTATCAAGATCTGAAAATAGAAATAAGAAGGATATGGGATATGCCAGTGGAAATCGTACCCATAATCATAGGAGCACTAGGCACGATCTCAAGATCCCTGAAAAGGAATCTAGAAAAAACTAGAGGCTGAAGTAGCTCCAGGACTCATGCAGAAGACTGTCATCCTAGAAACGGCACACATAGTAAGAAAAGTGATGGACTCCTAAGGAGGCAGGATGCAACCCGGAACCCCACACTATAAAATACCACCCAGTCGAATTGGAGGACTGTGATAGAGCAAAAAAAAAAAAAAATAATAATAATAATAATAATAATAATAATAAAATATAATAATAATAATCCTAGAAACGGCGCACATAGAAGTAAGGAGTGATGGGACTCCTAAGGAGGCAGGATGCAACCCGGAACCCCACACTATAAATACCACCCAGTCGAATTGGAGGACTGTGATAGAGCAAAAAAAAAAAAAAAAAATAAAAAAAAAATTAATATATCTGGCAAACTATTGAAAAGCTACTGTTAGCAGAAATTTTTTTTAAAGATTTATGACCAAACAACTTTCAAAAGTTAACTGACCTACCTTAATAATAATAATGACTAAACTATTTACAAAAATTTTGACCTAAAACGACAAAACCAATAACAACAAAAATACACTCATCATTTCTAAAACTTTTAAAAAGAATAATTAATGATGATAAAAGAACAGAGATGCTGCAGATTCTGTATTGTTGCCACAACATTTTTCAAAATCCACACAAGGATTGTCTTTTGTTTCGTGCATCCTGTAATAGTAATAATCCCCCACCTCTCTCTCTCTCTCTCTCTCTCTCTCTCTCTCTCCTCTCTCTCTTCTCTCTCTCTCTCTATCTCTCTCTCTCTCTCTCCTCTCTCTCTCTCTCTCTCTCTCTCTTACAAAAGCCAAAAAAAAAAAAATAATCGCAAGAAGGTCCTCATATCTGCTAATTAATAAAACCCTATGTAACAAAAAAAACATTAAATTAGACACTAGCTCTCTCTCTCTCTCTCTCTCTCTCTCTCTCTCTTCTCTCTCTCTCTTTACAAAAGTCAAAATAGAATAACCTTAGGAAGTTCTCCACATCAGCTAGTTAATCAAACCCTATGTAACAAAACAAAAACAAAACAAATTGAGCACTAGCTCTCTCTCTCTCTCTCTCTCAATAGAACAGCAGCAATGCTACATAGTAATTCAGCGAGTGTTTATGCTGTGGATAACCCCACCAAAAAAGCGCGACGTCCTACCCCACCCTCCCTCCCTCCCCGTCCAGTTGCATTAATATATGTATGCATAAGCAATTAATTAACATTTGCATCACCATGCGTTATTCATAACAGATGCGGCGTGTTGCCTGCAACTGCGCATAAAAGAGCGCTCCTTCAATCATAACGGCTTCATGGCAATAAACATCGGACTCTGTAATTTTATATCGTTCGACTTCATACATAATTCAACTTAAACTGAATTTCACTCGGGTGCAATTACTCAGCGTACACGTAATTACCAGCCGTAATAACATAAATTAGGTCAGGCTATTTATTTTAATTATTACTCCTTTAATAAACGCGGTTTTGTTTACGGTTTCGTTTCAACTCGTACTTTTGTTTTTTGCCTTCTGGTGTTCGAGTTTAATCGGTTTTCGAACTTGCCTGATTTGTTTGTCACCTTCTAATCTTTCTGTTCGGGTTCATCACCTTACTTTGATTCACTGTAATTTCATCGCAGTAATTACATCGTGGTAATTTCCTCGCATGGTAATTACATCTCATGCATTTTTACCGCATTGTTATTACATCGTAGTAGATCACATCGTCAGTGATTTCATCGTAAGGTTTCTTTTACCGTAAAAAGTAAAGCGTGATTTGTTTTCTTTTAAAAGTAATATTATAAATTTAGTGTTGGGTTTTAAATGTCTTTTTATTTTTTATTTGTTCTTTTAGCGTCGATGATTATTAGTTGTTTGACGCCAGTCTTATTTTAACTCGGTTAATCAGTCTAAGAAAAAAACAGGATAATAAAGAAAGCGACATTCTTTAAAAAGCTTTTTTATTATTTATTTTCATAAACAAATAAATAAAGTAAATATATTAAGAAAATATTTCAAGAACAAGAATTATCAAAACAATTCCATAGCTCATGATCAAATCGAGGGGGTCGACGTACTATGGGACGATTTGGCCTTCCGATCCACGTATGGGCTTCCTCAGGAAAATCATTATTATCAATTAAATATTGAAAAGTGCTAACCACATCGGAGACAGGAACAAGTGCAATGGCTGCAATCGTAAGCATTTTTAATGCAAATTCGACATCACTTTCGTATACCTGTTGCAGACCATTTGATTGAATGAATCGAAATAAATAGTGAGAATTGGAAAAAAGCAAACTTTTTGGTCTTAATTAGGAAAAAATTCTCTAAAAGCATTTAAATCGCTGCACGTTCAAAATCAGTCATAATTATGCTTGGTGATAAGTTTGGCTCTAAAACATTTAGTTCAAACAAAAGCTTATTGTAACTATCTTCAGTTTTGTTACTCATTAAAACGAAAACAAGAGGCAAAACGTCACCTTTCATGATACCATGTACTGTGTATAGTTGTTTAAATAAAGGCGGTACTGTTTTGAAAGTCCTATCTGCATACAATTGCTTGTACTAGATAATACCTGAAGATTTCTCCGATTCGAAAATAAAAATAATCCGGTCTGATCCATCATCACTGTCGAACAGAAGGAATGGCTGATTTGAATGTGTTATCCTATATTGCGGAGGGATGCTTTACTGGAGTAAACATTCTGGATTTACAGGAATTTGTGCTGCGGTATTTCTAGCATTGCGTATATTCCTTTTTACGCACTGCTTGGGAAAAGTCAACAAGCAGGCCATTTGCTAACAGTTAGGCCATTTGCTAGTCAGATAGTTAGATACTCTGATCTCACCAACAACTCTAACAGTAATACTTGGACGTTTTACAGAAAAAAACAAGTGAATTATATTTTATTGTTCATTTTTTTGCGGTGAAAGAAACCTTACGATGAAATCACTGACGATGGAATTACAATGCGGTGAAAATATATGAGATGCCATTACCATGCGATGAAATTACCATGATGGAATTACCACGATGTAATTACTGCGATGAAATTACCGGACACCCCATATTTTATAGAGCCAGAGCTGGTTTATCATTTTCTTAACTTGCTTATTATAGTTAATTAACTTTTCAATACATTGGCTTTGGTTAGTTACCTTTTTAATCTATCTTTGCAACCTATTTAACTCACCTGGTTTGGTATATCGGCTGCATTTAACTTTTATTAATGAAGTTTTTTCTTATTTAAATAAACATTTACTTCTTGTTTTATCAGCTCTGATGATAATGCTTAAATAATCTCTAGTTTCTTTTGACTGTCTATTCTTGATCCGGGATATTGTCTAACACGTTGTTTTTTTTTATCAAACTGGCCTTTTGCCAGCACGGGCTCTTGCTCATAGATTAGCCCGTAGTAGGTATCTGACACATCTTCAGAACGACCCTATTTCATTTTTCAGAGTACGATCTTAAACTTGCATTTAACATCCTTGACAGTAACTATTTTTTGTTTTCTGTAAAAGTAAACTGTTGAGATGGCTATTTTGTCTGCCCGTCCGCACCTTTGCTGTCCACCTCCAGATCTTAAAAACTACTGAGGCTAGAAGGCTGCAATTCGGTATGCTGATCATCCACCCTCCAATCGTCATATATGCCAAATTGCAGCCCTCTAGCCTCAGTAGTTTATTTCATATTTAAGGTTAAAGTTAGCCATGACCGTGCGTCTGGCACCGTTATAGGCACCAACAACAAGCCGCCACCGGGCCGTGGCTGGAAATTTGATAGGCCATGATGCCATAATCGTGCGTCTGGCAACCAACAATACAGACCCCCCACAGGGTCGCGGCTGAAAATTTCATGGGCCATGGCTAAGGGTTTCATACAGCATTATACGCTGTACAGAAAAATCGATTGCGCCAAAGAGACTTCGGCCCATTTTCCACTTGTTTATTCTATATGTTTTTTTTTGTTTCTGGCCACTTCGAATACTTTAACATTCTGTGTGGGTGAACTTGTAACTATATTTTGAGAAGCTGTAATACTATGAGCCGTGTGTCTTAAATGTTAGACTACCTACTTAAGCACCAACAGACATAACCAGGAATCAGGAATGAAATTTTAAGCTGTTCCAGGGAACCATATATCTTTAATAGCATTTGATACAATTGATATATAAAGCATATCCCAACCCCACCCCCCCCCCTCCCCCCCCCCTCTCTCTCTCTCTCTCTCTCTCTCTCTCTCTCTCTCTCTCTCTCTCAGGTCTATACTTCCGCAAATCCCTCATCTATATGAGAGGGTATTTACTTAATACAGTTTCAAATATGACTAATAATCTGGGTTAATCTTTCTACAAAATTATAAAAGCTGCTAGTCCTCTCCATAGGTCCCAGTCGACATAAAAAGGCAGAATGAGGCTTAAACTGGAATGAGAATGGGAATTGAAATGGGGACTGGAATGGGAATGAGGACCTGAATGGGAATGGGGACCCTAATTGGAATGGGGACCTGAATGGGAATGGGAACCGGAATGGGAATGACCATACTGGGAATGGGAACGGGAATGGGAGTGACCGGGAAAGGAAAAAGTGACGGCGTCTCGCTCCAGATTTGACGGTGATAAACGTCTACAGCAGTTATGGGGGAGAACGAATATGAGACAGAGGGAGAGTGGATATGACGGAAATGGAGATATATGATAAAGGTTAGAAATAGATGATGAAAATAAGATAATGCAATTATAAAAAAGGCGAAGGACGGGAAAGTGCAATACAGTCAAGTAGCGAGAATGAAATGCATACAATAGTTTAAATTAAAAATAATAATAATTAATTTTGTGAATCTTCGATTATGTTGCGAATTGCTCGTCTAGTATAATTATAATAATGTAATTATAATAATGAAAATAAGTGTTATTTTAAGACCAATTCTTAATTAATTTAAAATTGAAGTCAGTGTAGGTGAAGAAAAATATTCTGGAAAAAATCATCAATCGATTGATTGATTGATTACGTCTATCAAAACTGGCATCACAACACCTAGGTTATTGACGGAGTAAAAACATTAAATATGAAACTCAAAAAAAATAAGAGTAATTAAATAAAAAATGAAACTCAAAAAATAAGAGTAATCAAATTAAATATGAAACTCATAAAAATAATAGTAATAAAATTAAAAAGGCCATAAAAGAGTAATAAAAATTAAATATGGGACTCAAAATAAGAGTAATAAAAAAATAAATAAATGAAACAATAAATCAAAAACGAAATATAAGAGTAATGAAATTAAATAGGAAACTCAATAAATAAGAGTAATAAAATTAAATATGAAACTCATAAAATAAGAGTAATAAAATTAAATATGAAACATAAAATAAGAGTAATAAAATTAAATATGAAACATAAAATAAGAGTAATAAAATTAAATAGGAAACTCAAAAAATAATAGTAACAAAATTAAATATGAAACTAATAAAATAAGAGTAATAAAATTAAATATGAAACTCATAAAATAAGAGTAATAAAATTAAATATGAAACTCAAAAAATAGACTAATAAAATTAAATATGAAACTCAAAAAATAAGAGTAATAAAATTAAACTAGCAAACTTATAAAATACGGGTGCAGAAGAGAAAAATTTATATGTACTATTTGTTCAGCAATATTAAAATAAGGGCGACTTTTATACATACCTACTACAGAACCTCTTTGTACACAATATTATCAGTTTGTCCACAACTTAATTTCAAGTTGGCAGAGTCAGTTGCTCTGCTCATCGCCACATACAGCGGGCCATGCGTGAACATGGGTGACGGCAGAAACACACCAACACGATCCAAAGTCTGGCCCTGCGACTTGTTTGCAGTGAATGAGAAGGCCAGGTTGATGGAAAACTGCCTGCGCCGTAACTGGAACGGAAACTGGTTGTCCGAAGGCATCAGAGGAATCCGGGGGATGAACAGACATTTTCCGGTGTGAGGGCCCGTTGCTATCACTGCTTCAATGACGTGGGAGTTTAGCTCCATAACGGTGTACCTCTTTCCTTTGCAATGTCCATTGGCAGGATCGAAATTCTGAAGCAACATTACCGGGCAGTACTTCTTCAACGTTATTTTGTGCACTGGCAGTCCCAATGGATTTAAGTTATTCAAAAAATCTTGCGGATATTGATGATAATTTTCATCTTCTATTGAGTCTGAGCTGAAATATTCGCGACTTTCTCCAAGGAAGTTGTTCAGAAATTATGTATGAAAATTCGGAAAGTAACTAAGTCTACGGGAATAACCAGCCTCGTTTCACGGCCAAAAACAGTCCGTCTCAGGGAATCTCTTCTCACCCCCACCCCCTACAAAGGAGGGGGGGACAGACAGACAGACAGACATTACGCCCATTATAGTATGATATGAAACTTATAAAACAGAGTAGTCAAATTAAATATGAAACTCATAAAAATAATAGTAATAAAAGTAAATATGAAACTAATAAAATAAGAGTAATAAAACTAAATATGAAACGCATAAAATAAGAGTAATGAAATTAAATATGAAACTCAAAAAATGAGAGCAATTAAATCAAATATGAAACTCAAAAAATGTAATAAAATTAAATATGAAACTCAAAAAAAATAAGTTTAAAAAGAATTTCATATAAAAAAAATTCCAAAAATTTATGTATATAATCATATCTGTTCGAATATATTATCATCAATACTTACACATACTTTACATGTATACAATCTAAAACCATTTTATTATCATGTATTCAGTAGTGCTATGACGATATTTTCTATCATTCAATCATTCAATTATCTAATAATCTGTATGGAAAAACGTTGCTCAAAGAAACAAATATTAATTTCGTATTTAAAAGTAATAAGGGTTTTGTTGAGGAATTATTAGCGTTTGACCATATCAGTGATTCATTTCGAAAAGAGCTGTCCGAGGTCATTTGTTTATTAAAGATTTGCAAGTGTATCTGCACGTGTCTCTCTGTCTGATAATCAATAACTAGATTCTTCTTTAGACTTATAATCAAGTAGAAATTAAAAAGACGCACTAAATTAGAAAGTTACGGCTTAGGAAGAAACTTCTCTTCCAGGGAAGTTTACTTTGAAGTGTGTGTGTATATATTATATATATATATATATATATATATATATATATTATATATATATATATATAGAATATAGATATAGATATATATACATATATAATATATATATATATATATATATATATATATATATATATATATATCTATATCTATATATATATATATATATATATATATATATCTATATATATATATATATCATATAATCTATATATATATATATATCTATACTATCTATATATATATATATATATATATATATATATATACTAGATATATATATTAATATATATATATAATATAGGGTAGAGTGGGGTAAAAGGCCTCCCCCTATTTTCTTGCTTATTACATATCATAGCAACTTAGTCAGGTGATCAGTGCAGCAACACCTTCTGCCTGAAGCTTTCTATACCAAACAGCCAGGGAGAATTAGAATGGGACACAGCCAGCACGCATTTTCTTCTTTGGACACATTTCATGTAAGTATGCGTGCTATATCAGGGATATCCTGTGCGGACATCTTGTCAGTAAATTCAGTACTTTAACTACATTTACTTTAAATGAGAGCTAGAAAATATCTTGCAGTGCAATCAAAACTTGAAAACTCAATTGAGGTACAGGTGGATTTAGTTTTCTTAAAAAATGGCAAATGGGGTAAAAGGCCCACCACGCTTTGGGGCGAGAAGCCCAGTGGGCTTTTTACCCCATCTGATCAGTCCCCCATCTGATCAGTCGGACGTGTAACCAGTGGTGAAAGAGGACAGACTGCATCTTATTTGTGCAATGAAGGCAAGCAGGAGTTTGTCTTCCTCATATGTTTATATTTGCACGTAAAAGGATGACTTCACTACTTATGATCGGCAGCTAACCTGGATCAATTGCTAGATGCACAGCAAATGGCTGGTCTAATGCTGGTTGTTTAGTACACTGGCTACATCACTTTATTAAAATTGTTTAGCCAAGTCGAGCAGAAAAGCACATTACAATTCCAGATGGCCACCAAAGTCACAGGACTTTAGCCAGAGAGAATGGAGTAATGTAAAGAAAATTAGTCAACCTTTTTGACTAATGGATATAATGGATAAGTAAAACTTATCCATTATATCCATTTTTGACTAATGGAAATAATGGATATAATGGATAAGTAAAACTTATCCATTATATCCTTTTTGACTAATGGAAATAATGGATAAGTAAAACTTATCCATTATTTCTTTTATTTGTGTTATTGTTGGTGCTATATAAAAGTGAATTTATTTCTAATTGTGCCTGCGTTACAGCTGTCAGTGTAGCTGGAAGTGTCAATTTATTTTACAATTTTGTTATTTTCAGTTCCTATGAATACCCAAAAAGTTCCTAGGTTTTACAAGAAACTAAGAACTCTAAGATTAATTTTTGTATAATTTCCAACATTATTACTGAATATTTTTGTGTGGAAAGTTGAATTTTTTATATTTAGCCTAAGCAGGCGTCTACTTTTCAATATAAATGGTAGTTTTCATGAAGTACTACAATATCTCAGGTATGGGGCAAAAAGCCCCCACCGTGGGCTTCTTACCCCACCCATGCTTTTTTTTCAGGTCATGTTTTTACTATCCTAAATTGCTAACAGCTTCTCATGATTATGATCGTTGATACTCCAATAACAAAGCTTTCTAGAAATATCTCTGTTACGTCAATAGCTGAAATACTGTAGACTATAATAAAGCATTTCCTTCTTAAGGGGGGCTTCGTTACCCCACCCCTATTCCCCATATAATATATATATATCTATTTATACTAATATATTATAATATATATATATATATATACCCCCTATATCAGATATATATAATATATAAATATAAATATATTATACTGATCTATATTATAATTAATATATCGATTGATTATGTATATCTATAGTATCCTATGTAGATATGATCTATAGCTATCCCATTACTATATATATTATATATAATATAATATATCGTATCTTAATATATATAGTATCGTATTAAGTTAGTATATCATAGTATATATATAATATTTAACATATATAGTATAAAGCGTATATAATATATTCTATATATATAGTCTATATATATAATACTAATATCTATATATATATATAGTAATCTATATATACTATAATATATACTAATTATTATATTAATTATATTAGAATACATATATATAGTATATTAATTATATTATATATTATATATTATATAAATAGAATTACTATCTATAATGATATAAATTATCTTATAGATAATATTATATATATATATTATTTTTTATATCTATATATTAAGAGATCTATAGGGATATTTTAATTCTATTTAGGTAGAATCGTATAGATCTATCGATAATATTATAGATATATATATACTATATAATATATCTATTAGAAATATATAGATATATTGTAATATAGATATATATATATATAGAATGATATATATATAATATATCTATATAGATGTATCTATATAGATATAGATATATTATTATTAATATATATCTATATATAATATATATATATATCTATATATGTATAATTATTTATAAAATTTTAATTCCTATTATAGGATATATATATCTATATAACTATAGAATATTTATTATAATTACATATGTATATCTATATAATATATATATAGAATCATATTATTATATATAATATATAATATATATCTTATATATATAGATATATATCTATAATTTAGATAATCTATGAATATAAATTAATATATATATATATCTATATATTATATGTAGACTATTAGCTATCTATAATATATATATATCTATGTTACATATATAGATATATATATAATAAATATATATCTTATATATATACACACACACAAACACACATATACATATTAATATTAAAATAATGCATACAGAGAGAGAGAGAGAGAGAGGAGAGAGATAGAGGAGAGAGAGAGAAATTTCCTCTCCACAAAGAGACAGCAACCAGAGAAGTCAAAATTTGCCAGAAGCTGGAATTTCAAATGAGCTGTTTTATTCAAAAGTTATCAAAATATAAACCACATCCAATCTCTCTCTCTCTCTCTCTCTCTCTCTCTCTCTCTCTCTCTCTCTCTGTCCTAAAATAAGTGTGGATCCATCTCTCTCTCTCTCTCTCTCTCTCTCTCTGTGTGAATATTTCCGTAAATATGTGTGGAATGCGATCTCTCTCTCTCTCTCTCTCTCTCTCTCTCTCTCTCTCTCTCTCTCTCTCTTTTCCGTGTGTGTGAATTATTTCGTAAATATGTGGGTGGAATGCGATCTCGTCCTCTCTCTCTCTCTCTCTCTCTCTCTCTCTCTCTCTCTCTCTCTCTCTCTCTCTCTTTCTGTGTGTGTGTGTGATGTGTAGAATGCGAGCGTGAGATGTCCTCTCTCTCTCTCTCTCTCTCTCTCTCTCTCTCTCTCTCTCTCTCTCTCTGAGTGAGTTTGAGTCGGTAATTTCACCGTTGGCCGAGCACATTGTATAGTTGGCAGCAAAATCCGAAGGTAAATACCACTAAGTATGACAGCTTCCATTACCCATTTCCCTCTCAGCTGCCCCCCTCCCCCCCCCCCCCTCCCCCCCCTACCCCCCACACTGATGAGTTGGCTCTCTCTTACCCCAGAGTGGGAATATGCACAGGAAGCAACGCTGGGAGAGTCAGCGATATTAGGAATTGGAGTGATGCCATTCCGAAAAGGAAGAGTGCTCGCGGAGATGCAATTCCAAATGCTGATGGGACTGGCTTTCCTTAGGTGACCTCGAAGCTGCGATAGTGACCTGGGCTATCAATGGAGGCTATCGAGACTTTATCGTAATATAACAATAAATAATCAAATATACGAATATTCCAAACGCATTCAAATATGTAATTAGGACAATCGACGACTTTATCGTAAAATAACTATAATAAATAAATACATGGACATTCTATAAGCACCGATAATTGTAATTAGGACAATCGAGAACTGCCTAAAATAAATCACTGTAATAAATATACAGATGCATATATATATATTATATAAATATACATATATATGTGTATATATATATATATCTTATTATATATATAAATATATATATATATATATATATATATATATATATATATATATATACTATATATATATATAATATATATATATATATATATATATATATATATATAATAAGAGAGAGAGAGAGAGAGAGAGAGAGGTTAGATTTCTTCTACACCCAATTAATGATAAATTATCAAAAAATGTTTAATGGACTTGAGGCATTAAATTAATAACAATCGGTCATGATAAATGAAAAAAAAAAAAAAAAAATTAACTTTACAATATTCCTCTTCATTATCTTTAGCTGTAAAGATTGGTTAGTAAAATTACCTCGCAATTAAAGTGGAGTTTTTGATAAACAAAATTATTGTCCTCAAAATAACGTCTCGTGAATGATTGAGTAATTTCCGCCCTTAAGAGGATCATAAGATTAGCCGAATTTTTATGGTAAAATTTCATTATATTAAAACATCCTGGTACAACATAAGACTGCCATGTGCCTCAGAACGTGCTAGAAAAAATATTGGAACCATCCAGGCCCGCTCATTCAAATTCCCGAAAGGAAACGAATTGATTCACAAAAGCTATTCTTGTCTCCTGAGTTCAAATTGACATCTTGGTCGCGGCGTTTTTTTTTTTTTTTTTTTTTTTTTTAGCAAGCAATGCGACAGAATAAAAACTCCTCCTTGACTCAAACGATCTCTTGAGGCCCGTCTCGTATGTCTGATAAGAATCTTATCTTATCTGGGGTCTTTTAGAATTTTTTTATACTACGCGGCTGACGTTAGGGCGTTTCACTCAGTTTTTTTTCTCTCTCTCTCTCTATTTTTTTCGAGGTTAAAAGGACTGTTTTATCAGTCATAAAGTATTATTTTAATTGTCACTCGATATGAATATGTCATAATAGCAAGTCATGAGATGTTGAGCAATTAGATTAAAATCCCGTAGTAAAAAAAGAAAAAAAAATTAATATTGCAACCGATTTTGTTCATTTTTGGAGAAAAAGTAAATTGCAATCCATATTGCTAATTCTTATGAAAAGGCTCGCAAATTCCGATCCATTTTGTAAATTCTTAAGAAATGGCGCGTGAATTGCGATCCATATTGTTAATTTTTAAGAAATGGCGGGTAAGTTGTCATCCATTTTGCTAATTCTTCTGAAATAGCACGTAATTCTGTATTTTTAACTCGGCGCGAAACACCATTTTAAGACAAATTTCAGGCTCTTTTCTAGACCTTTTCTAACATCCCCCAGCCCCCACAAGGGGTCAAGAACAAGAACAACAAAGTAGGTTGTAGGCTTTCTCCCCAAGTAAGCGAAAATAAATAAATAAATAACTTGAATACAAAACACAGCGCTGCTTCAAGTGTTACATAACGTGAACAGTATTGTTACCACATACTCAAACGTCATATTACATAACGCAAATCTAGCGACGCTAAGAACTTGACATCTAAGAAACGCTCACTACGTTGCTTAGACAAAAAAATTATCATATACATTTCACACTATGAAAAAAGTAGATTCACATCAACAGTGCATTTGATGTCTAGGCCAGTCCGTTACAACGCTCCTAATTGGCTGTTGATAAGCCAATCACAGGGCTGGAAACTCTCAGCCTCTCTCTTGAGTTTACATAGGCAGGATGTATGTTCCACCGCTCCTGAGGGATATGTCTTTCAAACGTATCCCTCAGGAGAGGTTGGGTGGGTCATAAATAAAATCCTCGATTTATAAAACTCTTTGTTCAAGTGAAACTTCCGAGAGATACTGAGAGTTTCCAGCCCTGTGATTGGCTTATCAACAGCCAATCAGGAGCGTCGTAAGGGACGGGCCTAGACATCGAATGCACAGTTGACGTGAATCTACTTATAGTTTAAACCTATTGCATCGTGTTCGTTAGGCCTAACTGCGTCATTGTACTTTCAATTTTTCCTTTAGTTTTTATTCAATTATTTATTTTTTTGCAGCTTCTGCAAAGAATCTACTAATCACCTTGCCTCTTTCCCTTTGAAATATTTATTTTGCAAGATGCCTGGCTCAGAGAGAGAGAGAGAGAGAGAGAGAGAGAGGGCGGGCATTGGGAGGAGTTCCTAAATAAAACACAGAAGAAGAGAGAGAGAGAGGGGGGGGGGCGGGGGCGGGGGGGGGCGGGGCACGGGGAGGGGTTACTAAATAAAACACAGTAGAGAGAGAGAGAGAGAGAGAGAGAGAGAGAGAGAAGGGAAGGGAGGCACGAAGAGGGGTTACTAAATAAAACAGTAGAAGCCAGAGAGAGAGAGAGAGAGAGAGAGAGAGAGAGAGAGAGAGAGAGAGAGAGAAATGAGTTCTCCTTTAGGACCATGATCCGGTTTTAACCTTTAGATAATAGCAGAGAAATCATCCCTTCCAGTCTATCTTTCCCTTCATAAAAGTACCATCACACTCATCATTCTTTGGAACTTCTCTCTGTCAGCTGTCGAAATCTCAAGACCACACTGTACTCTTTAAGCCTCTTATCTTAACCTACCAGTTAGCAACATGAATTTCTTGATATAATAAATGCACAACATATTCTTTGGAAGCTTGAATTTCAAGTCAAGTGGCTCATGTGGGCTTGTTTCATATGAATAGATTTCGTCTTATGAATAATAATAATAATAATAATAATAATAATAATAATAATAATAATAATAATAATAATAACAACAACAATTCTATCCATGGTGATATATATCAGTGATATAAAATGGTATGTGTACTCTCACTTTTGTATGAATGTATGTATGTATGTATGTAAATAGAGCGTAACAAGAGGAGCCACAATACAAAATATAAATCGTATCATCGCAATAAACGGTTAATAACCGGTTTAAATTGTCTCAATAAACAACATATCACTTACTACTGTAAAACTCCCAAACAGCAGGAATGATCAATTTACTTATGAAAACAAAAAAGATAAAAACGTAACCACTAAATGTTATTACCGTTGCATGAATTTACTTAATTCGGGCGAACAACAAAACAGATTGCATTTCCGGAACTGTTAAATGGCTGTGGTGGAATAGTTTGCGCTTATTGCAAAGCCCTTGCAATGCTCGTATTTCCTCCTTGTACCCTCCGACGGGACTATTCCGCAGGAGGGGTTCAAATGCCGGCCAAAAGAGGTTTTAAGATAGCAATTTACAAAGATAAATGAGAGAGAGAGAGAGAGAGAGAGAGAGAGAGAGGATCATATACTATTATAGTTATCACACGTTCTTAGTTTTACATTTGTTATGAGTTCTTACTTTTACCAAGACAAATTTGTGTATGAGAGAGAGAGAGAGAGAGAGAGAGAGAGAGAGAGAGAGACCTTACATCTTGTTCGGGTTGCCCCAGGTCCCTCAGTGTGAGGCACCTCTAAAGTCTACCAGAGTTGCTAGTACATCTTCCGGTATATTTTGCATCTCCCAATCTTGGATGGTCTGGGATGCAGCTTAGATATTTGTCGAGCTTATTCTTAAACACATCTACGCTCACCCCTGATATATTCCTCAGATGAGCTGGCAACGCATTGAATAGACGCTGCATTATCGATGCTGGTAAGTAGTGGATTAATGTCTTGTGTGCTTTTCTTATTTTTCCTGGTATAGTTTTGGGCACTATTAATCTACCTCTGCTTACTCTTTCTGATATTTTTAGCTCCATGATGTTTTCGGCTATTCCTGTTTCCATGCCTGAATTATCATGTAACGTTCTCTTCTCCTTTCTAGACTACATAATTTTAAGGTTTGTAGTCTTTCCCAGTAGTCAAGATTCTTAACTTCTTCTATTCTAGCTGTAAAGGACCTTTGTACACTCTCTATTTGTGCAATATCCTTTTGATAATGTGGGTACCATATCATATTGCAATATTCAAGTGGACTACGAACATATGTTTTATAAAGCATAATCATGTGTTCAGCTTTCCTTGTTTTGAAGTGCCTTAACAACATTCCCATTTTTGCTTTACATTTAACCAATAGAATTGCTATTTGATCAATGCATAACATGTTCCTATTCATCATCACACCAAGGTCTTTAACTGCTTCCTTACTTGTGATTGTCTCATTATTAGGTCCCTATATGCATATAGCTTTCCTTCTCTGTCTCCATAGTTTATTGATTCAAATTTATCAGAGTTAAATACCATCCTATTTACCTCTGCCCAATCATATACTTTAAGGTCTCTTTGTAGCGCGTTCCTATCTTCATCACAAGTAATTTCTCTACTTATTCTTGTGTCATCGGCGAAACTACTCACTACCGAGTCCTAACATTACTGTCTATGTCTGCAATCATAATAACAAACAGTAATGCAGCTAACACCGTACCTTGTGGCACACCGGATATTACCTTAGCTTCCTCCGATTTCTCATCGTTTGCAATTACTATCTGTTTTCTGTTGAGTAAAAATTCTTTCAACCATCTTCCTACTTTATCCACTATATTATATTTTCTAATTTTCTTCGCTAATATATTATGATCTACCTTGTCAAAAGCTTTTGCAAAGTCTTGATAAACCACATCTGTTTCATTTCCGCTTTTCATATTTTATGTATATGTTCTCACAGTGGACTAACAGTTGGGTTTGTGTACTTTTTCCGGGTACGAAACCATGTTGTCCTATATTAAACAAATTTTTTTTTATTAAATGTTTCATAATATTTTTCTTCATTACCTTTTCATACACTTTCATAATATGTGATGTTAGACTCACAGGCCTATAATTACTTGCCTCTAGTCTTGATCCACTTTTGAAAGTAGGGGTAACATATGCTAATTTGTGCTCATCATAAATCTTGCCTGTATCTACACTTTGTCTTAATAATATTGCAAGTGGCTTTGCGATAGAATGAACTACTTTCTTAACAAAATAGCAGGGACACCATCAGGCCCTGCAGCAGCTCCACTTTTAATTTCATTAATAGCCTGCACAATATCAGCTTCATTAATATCTATGTCAGCTAAATATTCACTATTTTCGTCCCTTACTTCTATATCATTATCAATTATAGAGAGAGAGAGAGAGAGAGAGAGGAGAGGAGTTGGAGATGAGAGGAATCGAGAGAGACGAGAGAGATAAGAGAGAGAGGATGATTTACTGTTACAGTTATCATCAAGTACTTACTTTTACAAAGATAAATTTGTGTGTGTGTGTGTGTGATAGAGAGAGAGAGAGAGAAGAGAGAGAGAGAGAGAGAGAGAGAGAAGTGTGTGTGTGTGTGTGTGTGTGTGTGTTACAGGTATTAGTAAATTCTTACTGGAACCTTCCTAGCTTCCCAAAAGACAACTTTTGACTAAGGTTATGGGGATTTGAGCCACAGTTCTTTACTTATCTTTCTCCTCTTTCCCTCACCTCCACCCGACATAAAGATGTCAACATAAAAGATTCCTCAACATGAATTTAAATTAGCATCTTAACATGACGGGCAAAGTTAAATCGTAAGATCAACTTGAATAAAAAAAACTTACATTCTTTGTATTCCAACTCATCAGCTCATTTGAATAATTATCTAACCTCAGGTCAATCTCATGAACAGAAATGTGAAACACCTCATTTCTGGGGTTATTCTACATGGGACATAAGGTCATTCCACATGGAACCTAAGGTCATTCCACAGAGGACATAAGTTCATTCCACATGGAACCTAAGGTCATTCCACAGAGGACATAAGGTCATTCCACATGGGACATAAGGTCATTCCACAGGGGACATAAGGTCATTCCACATGGGACACAAGGTCATTCCACAGGGGACATATGGTCATTCCACAGGGGACATAAGATCATTCCACAGGGACATAAGATCATTCCACACTAAAGATCATCCCAGGACTAGGTCTTCCTCATGGGACATAAGGATTTATCATTCAGTAGCTCTTTCAATTTCCTAAGAGTCCTCTCATAGTCGTCAGCTGCTGTCACGTTTCGCAAGGACGTCCTGAAAGGTCGTCCTCTTTCCCAAGGATCTGGAGGAGGAAAAAGCCTTTGCCTCAAATACTAAGACTTTTTTTCTTAAATGTTCAATAAGCCTTTCTGCACCTCTCTGGACCAATATTTCCTATGAATACCGTCAACTACAAGATTTTTCAACAATCTAATTTTTTTTATTCTGATAAAAGCTGACTCAACTTTGCATAGCTCCAAAAGCGTTCAACGTTCAATAAAACTTCAAAAAAATCATAATCATAACATTTTCAAAAGCATTCCTGGTTGCCTTTGCATTCCTCAAGAAAAAATACATACATGGCTCACTGATATGTATTTTGCCTTTACTTAATAAAGAAATAATGCGCTTAAAGAAACAAATGACCCGCAGATAGAGGAAGTTCCATTTGTCATGAATAATAATAATAATAATAATAATAATAATAATAATAATAATAATAATAATAATAATAATAATAATAATAGTTCACTTTAGCGAACAATGGCATAAAGATCAGGAGGAATAAATTCAAGCCAAGACTATGAATAAATGAATGAGAATTCTGCACCATTTTGATAGAGTTATTAGGGTCGCTAATCTTCAGGTGATCCATATATAATAATATATATATATATATATATATATATATATATATATATATATATATATATATATCTATATTTATATATATATATATATATATATATATATATATAATATATATATACACATATATATATCCGTCCTTTCAGGAACTGTGCAAGGTTTGAGTAATTCCACAGAATTATCCCAGAAGCGTTTGTCTCTGGAAACATTATATTCAGGGTAAAGTAACAGGGCAAACTCGCTTAAAGGAGAGAGTACAATCCTTGTTTCAGCAGACTAAAGCGTCTTCCTCGGCTAAAATGATTTCACATGCTAATAATGCCATTTAAAATAGCTTGGGGTGACATAAATAATCACGTGGTTCTGTCCACTTTATTTATTTTTTCTCTTGTACTGTTATCTCGGTTTCCATATTGTCTGCTTTACTTAAATTTTACTTAAATATTAATTTCCCAACCTCATTCTGCCAAAAAACGGTAAAACGAAAGAGCAAGAGGGCAAATATGTTTTTACTTATTAAATCGTGTTAAAGCAGTTTTATTTTCCTGTGTTAAACTTTTGGGAAGAGTACTCCGTTCGAATTCATAAACTGTATGTTTTAGTTCTGCGTTCCCTTGTTTGCACGGTATTTCCTTTTGACAATAAATTGCTAAGCAAACAAACGTTGCTATCAGCACTTCGGCAAACGTTTATACAAGGTGTGCGGGCTCTGTTGCTGAAATTCAATTGCATCAGGCTCATCCTGCTATATGTGCAACCGACACTTAATTGTCTTATTCACGTTCCCCGTAGAAAACGGAGCGTGGAAAGAAAACGGACGACTGAGAGCAACACATTAAAAACATTAGGTATTGTCTTGCTTAATTTACCGCCTGGAAAACAGATGGGTACAGGAAGAAAAGGTGATGGGTTTGCACAGATCCGTGTTTTGAATTCCCACTTCCAGACACATTCCATCTCTTCATTCCAGTCAACCCATAGTAGGCATCTTTTTCGTAAACAATAATTACTCATAGGACTAACTTCTCAATTACTCCTAGACCTAACTAATCATCTACTAGACACCCAAGACAACTTGGATATATGGGAACCTGTAAAATTTCTCAAAATATAAAACCTGTACAATTTCTCAAAATATAATCTTAAGATGTACAGAAACAAATTCCAAAATATCCCACAATTGACCACTGAACCAGACAGCATTCATACTTAATTATTTTTCCTGTTTGAGATATTTTCCTTCATTATTCACTTATTAGCTTTATGGTCCAAAAGCCTTAGAGGAAGAACATCTCACGCCTAATCCTTGTATCGTTCACTCCATAATAAACATTTTTGGGGAGTTATCTAACGGCAGGTTACGTTTTTCGAAACAAGTCTTCCATTAAACCCGGACAATGAGAGGAGGGAGTATTAAAACCAACACACCCCCCCCTACCCATTCTCCTCTATCTGTTCCACCCCCCTACTCCTTCCCCTCTATAAGTTCCACCCACCTACTCCTTCCCCCTATTGCTCCCATCCCCTCGAGAATCTCAACTCTTCTCCATCCTACTCCTTTCTAAACCCAACGCCTCCCCCCCCCCCCCCCCCCAAATAAAAACGAAAAAAACTGTCCCCCCAGTGGGTCATGGGTAGGGGGTGTTGGCAAAAATGGGAAGGAAGGCAAATGCAGTGCGAAAGAAAGAGCAGTTTTATGCAAATAGGATTTTTCCTTGAGCAAGTTCATTGGACGTTTTAGCTAATCCCAAGTCCATAGATTTTCTCTCTCAGTTTCATTCACTTTCTTCGCTTAGTCGTACTTTTTCGTTAATGATATTTAATTTAGCTCCTAATTCCATTCTAAATTCTTGCATACTTCCCCCACCCCCTTTTAATATAAAGCTATGTAATGAATATATGTAGAAAATTCTAACGCAAATTTTCTTTGTTGCTTTCTTTGTCATTTTTTTATCTGAATAAACGCTTTAAGGAGAAAAAAAAATTGAAAATGAAACATTCATGAGTTGATGAATAAATAAATAACTTTTGATCAATAAATAAAATTAAACGAATTAAAACGTGTCCTTAAAGAGGATACTATAGTACGATTCAACTCATCAGAATAATTTTCATAAAAAAAGCAAGAAATAAATAATTTTGCAGCAAATAAACAAGATGTTAACGCAAGATGTTTTAACATCTGTACTGCCTTTGGAGAGAGAGAGAGAGAGAGAGAGAGAGAGAGAGAGAGAAACTATACAAAACCTCATTTAACGGGATCTCAAATGCTTTCTCAGAAGAAACTAATTTTAGACACATGAGAATATTCTATACAAGGATCAAATTACCAGAATGTTTTTACTGCACCATCTGGTTCAGTGAACACAAGTTCATCTCAATTTCCATTTCAACTAATGTGACGTTCAATCAATTTAAATCTAATGAATAGAACGTGCGATCTTTCCAGGATCTCATGCAATGCGAAAATCACCCGAATGAAAAGGAGGCTAAAAAAAACAAGTATTTAGATTACAAACAGCTAATAATGACGAACGACACTGAATGGGAGAATTCCCGGTAAAGACCAAACATTTTTTTTTTTTCTTATATTAAGTCAACGCTCCCATTTCGAAATGCTGCGTAAAAACACCTGGTGACAGGTAATTAAGGATAGACTGAGAAGTGAGCCAACATTGTGAAGTGGATGTCATGTAATATTCATGGCAGGGGGGGGGGGGGGGGGGGGTGGGGGGGGGGGGGGGGGGGGTTTCCAGGACGAATTAAATCCTTAGTGGGTCATTAGTCGCCTCTTCGCCACCCGTCTTGGCCAAAAGGAATGACCTGCGACACGCCCTTTCAGAAATTTCGCTCAAGGAACGCCAAAAAAAAAAAAAAAAAAAAAAATACAAAATTCGAAAAAAAGAGTTGACGAATTAAAATTATGTCACCCGAGTCTGCACTAAGTCAATATCCTTTTCACTCAGGTAAACGCTGCTCAAGATTAACGCGAGGGAAGGAGATTAGAGGTAAAAATACGTCGCCGATTAAATATTTAATTTGGACTGAATGAAATAAAACGCTTTTTTTTTATTTCCGTAACTTGATGAAACATTCAACACGGGCTTGAAATGGCTAAAAGAGACTCGGTATATTATTAATGCTAATTCCACTTTTGCCAAGTTGAAATGTGATATATTCCATACCGACACTTACGGCTATTTCCACCGTGATTTGCTTCAAAAAGGAAAATTGAAAAGAAATGTGAAAACTAAGAGTCTTTTGATATAATTTACGAGCGCTTTCTTTTGGACAAGTTTCACTGCGCAAACTGCTTAAATAAAAAGAAATATCTTGACTGTTTTTTTAATATACAGTAAAAGAAAAAATCTTGACAGTTTTCACACGTACAGTACATTAATCTCAGGACGACCCTCGTCACTTCATGCTCTGGATCTTGCTTATTCATGGCAATGCATGGCAACGCAGAGAAGGAGCGCTTGTAACTTTACAGCAAAAAAGTAAAAAGTATAAGGTTCAGTTTGTTCTTGTATCTCTACGAATATATATATATGTATGTATATATATATATTATATATATTTTATATATATATATATATATATATACATATATATATATTATATAATATGTGATGTGTTTGTATATATCTGTTTAGTATTGTATTATATACTATCGTATTATGAATTGATATTGTTCTATAATATGTATATATATATTTCTATTCTATTATAGCTCACACATATGTACACAAATATATAGCATATATAAATGGGTGTGAAATAAAATATATATATATATATATATATATATATATATATATATAATATATATATATATATTATATTACGCACACATATGTACACAAAATATATGCGGATATATAAATGTGATGTGTAAATATATATATATATATATATATATATATATATATAATATATATATATATATATATAACACGTCCTTGCATCTCATTGGTCAAAAACACACTGCCCTGGAACACACTGGATTTATACCCAGCCCCTCTTAAAAAAAACACTGCATGCCTCAGTTGACCTAATAAAAAATTAAGGACACTTGGTTTATAAATAGGCGATTGTGAAGTTTAGTCAGCTGGGTGCAGAAGGGTATTGGGGTGGGGGGGGGGGGGTGGGGGGAGCTATCAATTTCATCCCCAATGAATTACAGAAAACATCAGGAAAAATCTGAGGTTTCGTCTGCAGCATAACATATGGGTTACGTAGAGACCTGCCACCAATAAGGAACCATCCCACCTTAAGAGAAATTATCCTTAATAAAGAGACGATCCACAAAGGAGGTAGTATCATACAAAAAGTAAGGCAATCCTCAAAGGAAGAAACAATAAAAAAAAAAAAGGGACGAACCACAAAGGAGGAAGTATATATCATACAAAAAGTAAGGCAATGCTCAAATGAAGAAACAATATAAAAACAAAAGTTTGTTATCAAAAGAAACGTTTTCCCAAAGCATTAAAAAATACTTCATAGCAAACGTAGTGGGAAGCAACACAGGAGGAGGAAGGCAAAGAGAGAGAGAGAGAGAGAGAGAGAGAGAGAGAGAGAGAGAGAGAAGGCGAAACGCAAGCCAAGATTAAGCTTAAGTGAATAAGAGCAGCTATATTCAGTTCTTAAATTCCAGTTAGTGGGGATTAGGGATTTCTCTCTCTCTCTCTCTCTCTCTCTCTCTCTCTCTCTCTCTCTCTCTCCTTCTTCTTCTTCTTCTTCTTCATTTTTGCTTTTTTTAATCCCTTTCATAAGATGCTTCGGTCTCCCTGCAAGTATGGCGTGGGATATGTGTGTGAGGGGTGGAGAGCTATTCTGCAGCATTATTAACATGCATGAAATCCTGAAACATTATATTCAGTGTAAAGGAATAACGCACACTGCGACACTCAAATAAGTGGGACAGTATTCCGGTGTACTAAAATAAAACATTTTCTCTCCACTACATGATTAAATTTCTTTTGGTTGAAAAGAATTATTTACATTTGTTGTAGGCCATAAAAAACTTTTGGTTGAAAAGAATTATTTACATTTGTTGTAGACCATAAAAAAACATAAAAAACAAAGTGGTATAATAAAAAAAAAAAAAAAAAAAAACCCAAAAAATTAGTATATGAATAAACAAAAAAGGAGGGTGGATTTGCCCCACTATTCTCTCTTGTTGCAAACTTCATTTTATCTCAGTATTTTACACTATTTTCCTTACTTTTCTAGGCACTACTTCTAATCTGTCCCCAGCCTTAAAATAAAATACAACTGTACCTAGGTAGAAAAAGCAAGAATTAATGGCATTTTATTACATATAACTAACTAGAAATTCTAAAAATAAGAAAGTTTTAATATATTATGACAGTCACAGATAGTTGCTGTACATTCTCTCTCTCTCTCTCTCTCTCTCTCTCTCTCTCTCTCTCTCTCTCTCGTTGTACATTTAAGTTTCATTCACTTAAATTTAGAGGAATCAACTTGTACATTTTTACCCTTTACAAATGACAACCTTTTGAAATTTCAACACCATCATACAAAGTAGATTTCTATAATAATCCACGATAGTTTTCGCGGATATAAATATTAATTGTATATGATCTTACACGTCTGATATTGCCTCTTGCAAATCTAAATGTAATCGCAGTGAAATGTAAAAACAATCTCACAAAAAGAATTACATCTTGCAAATAGTTTGACGATAAGCTGAAGTGAAAATTCGCTTATTTTAAATGTATGTATGAGTGTATGTTCAAGAAAACGAAGATGTACCCTGTAACTATTTCAGATGTAACATTCAGATGTACCTGTTTCGCCTCCAGCTTTCTATAGCGTCATTAAGAGGAATGACTGTACCGTGCGGTTATATCACAATGTCGGGAAGTCTCATTTCTCTGAAAAGGTATCGATGTTAAAAGCAAAGCGAACACGTTATTTTGAACGTATTTTTTAAAGTCATGCATAAAATCTGTTTTTTCATAACCCGAGCAAGAGTCGAAAACCTTCTTTTTCCACTGACAATAAAATATCACTGGTATGACGCCAGATTTTATGTATTTTGGACTCTTCCTCTATGTATCTCATTCTTAATACTCGTGCTCAAGTTCGCCATAACAAAATAAACACGAAAAGAAAACGAGCGAGTGTCCAAAACGCAAAGAAAACGGGAAGCATTGCTTTGCAAATGCCCGGTCTGGAAAATGGACGCTGGAAGTCATCAATGGCGTTCTACAGACAGGTGTTTTGCAGGGAAAGTTCCTCCTGACTCGTAGACGTTCACTAACGCTTCCCCCCTCCCCCACCCCAGCCATCACAATTCCCCATTAACAACAAAATCTGCATATCTTTCGTCTCCCCTCCACGTATAATTCCTACAAGCATTCCGAAGTGGCCTAATTTTTCATCTCTGTTCGTCTGTTCCTGTCAATCACGATTTTAACGTCTTGGATGGATTAACCTCAAATGCATAAGGCCTTCTCTCATATATAAAATCCTAAACGACGCCAGAGTACTTAAACAAATCAATCATTTCCATTAACTTTTCATACATGAATTTCCAAAACGACGCCAGAGTACTTAAACAAATCAACCATTTCCATTAACTACGACGAGAGTAGAAAGAATTTTAAATGTTCCTTCAGCTCTTCCATACCGTTGATATCTTACAAAAGATCGCCCCACCCCACCCACCAAGGTTCCCCCCCCGCCACCCCCGACCACAAACAACTCTATTTTTTTCTACCCTATCCCAGGATCTGTTCCCACCCACTTCTGGGGTTTATTTTGAGCCATCAGGAGTGTGGGTAGTGCGTGGGGGTGGAGGGGAGGAGGGGGAGGTTGGTGGGGGTACAAGGCTGCAGAGGAGAGGTAGGTGCGTGCGTCGGGAAGAAGCGGTTCTATGCAAATAAGATGTTTTTTTTTTTTGTCAGCCCAAATTTATTGGACGCTTAAAAACTAACCTTAAATCTCGTCAGCTTCTGTTTCGGTTTTATTTAACTTAATCAACTTTCCTTCCCTTGTCCCTTTCTTTGTTTAGGCTTTAAGTTCAAATTCACACACACACACACACACACGCACACACACACACACACACACACATATATATAATATATATATATATATATATATATATATATATATATATATATATATATATATATATATAAGTTAGCATGCGGTACACTTGTTCTCTCTCTCTCTCTCTCTCTCCCTCTCCTCAATTACGTAGGAACGATGTAAAAGACAAACATATGTCTTTTTCCAGCCCAGACCAGAATAAAGCTAGAAAAGTAAAAAGCAAGAAAGGGATGCTGGGCTTGCAAAGTCTACGTATCTCTACTATTAAATATAATACATATATACATATATATATGAACAGAGAAAGCAGGCTAGTCAGCCAAAGTGATAAAATGCACAGGGAGCAGGAGCAGGAACAAACATGGCAAAGTATTTTACACTTTATTCCGACGCGTTTCGCATTCGGCAGAATGCATCTTCAGGGTCTGTATAATAAATAATGACTAATATAAATTAAATTGATTTGAAAATAGTCTAAAAATGATTTACAAACTAGTTAAAATGAAAACCGAAACTTCACACATAGATAAAAATACACTAACAATTGATAAAACAACACGAGAAGTTAAAAGCACATACGTTAGTTAAAAGTTCAGATGGAAAGTTAAAACGAAAAACTAAATAAATAAATTAGTAAAATACAAAGTTAAAAAATATATTTGAGGAGCACTGGGGGTCGACCTACCATGGTAAGAGATAAATAAAAACTAAAAGAATGCACACAGAAACATAGGCTTAAGAAAGAAACAAGGGGGTGGAGGTGGTCTGGTTGTTCAACTGTGGAACAAGTTGTTTAATAAAAAGGCTCTCCAGGATCAACAGTTCATTTGGGCTGGAGGTTTGACCAACAATAATAAAATCCTCATATTTAATATCAACTTTACATTTTTTGCTATGTTCACGTATACTGGACTGTTCGGGATTTGATATTGAACATCTAGTACGGAAACTAACTCCCTTGTGGCAGTCTATGCGAACCCTCATCATCCTCTGAGAAGAACCCACGTAAGTTCCCAGACTACATCTGGGACAAGAATATTTGTACACTATACCAGAGGACATGAGGGGGCATAAACGATCTTTAAATTTAAACATGGATCCAATTGTTAGTGGATTGACCGGAATGAGTTTTACCTTTAATGCGCCAAAGTATTTTTGTACGATTTTTGTAAATTCGGCCCTAAAGGAATCATCGTGTAAATATGGAGAGCCTTTTTATTAAACAACTTGTTCCACAGTTGAACAACCAGACCACCTCCACCCCCTTGTTTCTTTCTTAAGCCTATGTTTCTGTGTGCATTCTTTTAGTTTTTATTTATCTCTTACCATGGTAGGTCGACCCCCAGTGCTCCTCAAATATATTTTTTAACTTTGTATTTTACTTATTTATTTATTTAGTTTTTTGTTTTAACTTTCCATCTGAACTTTTAACTAACGTATGTGCTTTTAACTTCTCGTGTTGTTTTTATCAATTGTTAGTGTATTTTTATCTATGTGTGAAGTTTCGGTTTTCATTTTAACTAGTTTGTAAATCATTTTTAGACTATTTTCAAATCAATTTAATTTATATTAGTCATTATTTATTATACAGAACCTGAAGATGCATTCTGCCGAATGCGAAACGCGTCGGAATAAAGTGTAAAATACTTTGCCATGTTTGTTCCTGCTCCTGCTCCCTGTGCATTTTACATATATATATATATATATATATATATATATATATATAATATATATATGTGTGTGTGTGTGTGTGTGTGTGTATATATATATATATATATATATATATATATATATATATATATATATATATATATATATATATATATTATTATTATTATTATTATTATTTTCTATTGCTGCTGAGGTACGCACATAAGAAAAGTGAAACTTAACCAAGAGTCAACTTATACTTAAGAGCTAAACACGTAAAGATATCCTCAGAATTTAGTGAATATCCAAATTATCATAAATTAAGTATTCTGTTAAACTCTGTAAACCAATTGATTTTTTTCTTACTAATAAAGAAATTAAATATCATGGTACACTCGAAATTTCCATACTCAACACATAACACAAAGTTAAGAGAGAGAGAGAGAGAGAGAGAGAGAGAGAGAGAGAGACAGACAGACTGACAGAGAGACTTACTGAATTCTGTTTTGGGGTTTTCGTTCCCATCAAAAAAAGAGAAACAGACTGACAGTTACAGAGATAATTAGCAAACGTATATAAATGGCGCTATTTCACACAGCTACAAACTTAAGTAAGAAAATAACAAAGAAAAACGAAGGGAAACATTGAAGATTTGGATGCGGGCGCTTATTGAGTGGGAAAGGAGATTTGGGTGAGAAGGGCTTTGTGAAAAAGGTTCAAGTTTGTGAAAAGTTGGAAAAGGTACATAACCACAAGAGGACTCTTGAGTTGATTATAGAATTGAGGCCAAAGGCCAAACACTGGGACCTACGAGGTCATTCAGCGCTGAAATGGAAATTGACAGCAGAAGGTTTGAAAGGTGTAACAGGAGGAAAACCTCAAAGCAGTGTTAGGAGAGGGTGGAAAGTAAGATGAAGAAAGAGAATATAAAAGGAGGTACAGTAAAAGGAACGTAAGTGGTTGCAGCTAGGGGAGGCACGCTGCAAAGAATCTTAAGTAATGCCGACAGTGCACCGCATGAGGTCCACTGACGGCACTACTCTCCTACGGGGGCAAGAGGAATCTTGGTGAGAAACGACATTGTGGAGGTTAAGTATGTCTTAGTTTAACCAGACCATTGAGCTGATTAACAGCTCTTCTAGGGTTGGCCCGAAGGATTAGATATTTTTACGTGGCTCGGAACCAACTGGTTACCTAGCAACGGGGCCCACAGCTTATTGTGGGATTCAAACCACATTACATTGAGAAATGAATTTCTAATCACCAGAAGTAAATTCCTCTGATTCTATGTTGGCAGCAGCGAGGAATCGAACTCGGACTACCGAATCGGTAGGCGAGCACGCAAACCACACGTCCAACGAGGAACTAAGACAATTGTGGGAAAGATTATAGGAGAAAAAGGGATGAAACTGTTTATACTTAGATTTTAGAATGAGGAGAAACTATGAAAATACTATTTAAGGTAGGAAGGATATGAAAGAGGCATAACCTACTATCACAGGGAGCACTTTGGGTAAGGAAGGGATCTCTGGAAATTATGAACGTTGGGTCAAGGGTAAGATAGATAGTGGGAGAGGGGGTAAAGTGTGGAGTCAAGAGAGATTTTGGTGTCGAATAAATTAACTGAAAAGTTGTAAAATCATTGGTAAGGTTTTGAACAGGTCAAGACTTTGTAAAAAAAAAAAATTAATAATAATAAAAAAAAAATCTAGATGGGAGAGGATGGAAAACGTGAGCAGTAGGGTGGAAAAATTAGAACTTGGTGTAAAAGTTTAAAGTCATGGAAGAGCTGGAAAAGGTGCATAGGCAGGAAGGAAGATTTATGGCACGAAATGACTTTGTACAGTCAGAGGTAAGGCATATAAAAAGGTCTTGGTGACGAAGCGGAAGAGGGCAAGAGGAAAATGTTTCATTTTGGGAAGTAAATGTTAAGAAATTGATGAGGAGGAAGAATAATAAGGGTGGTGGTGGGGGGGGGGGGGGGTTCCAGGATAATTATCCCCTGTATTGCATCTTTCTCTCAGGTACAATCCCCTTCCACAAAATGAACCTCAGGCATAGATGAGGATTTCACTTGTTTACAAATCAAACATTTTTTCCACTTCATTTGGCTAATCGTGAGATTAACTAAATTTCCAATACTTAAAGGTAAAGTTCATCCACTCCACCACAAAATGAGTCATAAAACGGGCCTTCATTCCAAAATCCTGAACTCTGAACATGGAAAAAGCAAATATTTTCATCTGAAGTGCAAACAAGCTGATGAAGAGCCACACTGAATGGACTTCCTCGTAATGGACAAAATTTTTTATTGAGTCAACTTCCCCTTTTCGAAATATTTCGCAGAAACACCTGGTGGCAGGTAATTAGGAGGAGACTGAATTCTGAGCCAACAGTTTTTTTTTTTTTTTTTTTGGGAGGGAGGGAGGGAGGGGGGGGGGATGTCATGCAATATTCATATGGGGGGCGGGGAAAGATTGAGAAGGAGGAGGAGAAGAAGAAGGGAGGGGGAGGAGGGGAGGGAGGGGGATATGGGAGGGGAGGGGGAAAGGGGAAGGGGAAAAGGGGAGGGGGACATGGAGGGGGAGGGAGAGGAGGGGGGGGGGGATGTCATGCAATATAATATGGGTGGGGGGGAAAGATTGAAAGGAAGGAGGAGAAGAGAGGGAGGGGGAGGAGGGAGGGAGGGGGGATATATGGGAGGGGGAGGGGGATAGGGAGGGGAGGGGAGGAAGGGGAAAAGGGAGGGGATATTGGGGGAGGGGGAGGGGGAAACAGGGGAAAGGGTGAGGGGGGGGACCAATTGGAGGGTGGAGGGGAGGGAGACTGAGGAGGAGGGCGGGGGACAGGGGAGGGGGGGGTGGTCTTATGAGATTCTTCAGGTGGAATTGAAGAACTCACGTCTGGTCATTAGTCGTCCTTCGTCTACGGGTCTTGTTAAAAGAAAGTGAGTTGCTGCAATTTCGCCTCCAGAGATTTTCACCTGAAAAAAGGGGCAAAAAAAAATTTTTTTTGAGGTATAAATATTTCACTTGGGTTTGCATTAGGTAAATATCACCGTCATAAAGCTGCTCACTTTAGCTAAACGCTCCGCCAGAGAGTAAAGCGCAAAGGAGGTTGGAAGGAAATTATGTTGACGGATAAATATTCGCTTTTGGCCTGAATGCACTGAATGCCTTTCTTTTTACCCCTTAAAGATGTATAAACGCCCGACATAAGCTTGAAGTTGCTCAAAATTCGAATGTTTATTTTTCCCGACGCCCTTCGTGGGTTGTACTGCTACATTTCTTGCGAGATTTCCCAACCTTTTTTTTTATTTACTTCATCATTAATACAAAAATTTCTCGGGCGAAAATAGCTAATTAGGGAGACATTAAAATCATTTGCCTCTCTCAAGCAGCTTCTTTATAATTTAATTTTGTATTTTACAGATTAAACACCGCTTTGAAAATCCAGCGACGTTAAACGTTAGCAACTGTAAACAGTTAAGTATATCTTAGTTGAACCAGACTACTGAGCTGATTAACAGCTCTCCTAGGGCTGGCCCGAAGGATTAGAAATTTGTACGTGGCTAGAAACCAATTGGTTACTTAGAACGGGACCTAAAGCTTATTATGGGATCCGAACCACATAATGTCGAGTAATTAATTTCTGGTCACCTAAAAATAAATTCCTCTGGTTCCGCATTGGCCGCAGCGGGGAGCGTACACGGGCTACCAGACAGATAGGCTAGTTACAGCTGTGGCACAGAAAGTAAATAATGTTTCGAGGAGAGAAAAGTGTGAGAAACCCTCCTACAATTCCTAACTTACTCCGTAGAGCAATGGTAACCAGCTCCAAAAGATGACTAGAAGTCAGGAACCTCTCTCTCTCTCTCTCTCTCTCTCTCTCTCTCTCTTCTCTCTCTCTCTCCTAGAAACTAGAACTGAAGAGATACAACACATTCCAACACATTTTAGGTTAAGAGGAAACAGGATAGATGAATAGCTATGAGGAAAAATCTGGGAATAGTTCCTACATTTCACACATTTTTGAATGGAGTGGGTGATGGGGAGGAGGTTATGATACAAGACGGAGTGGGGGATGGGGGGGGGTGGGGGGGGGGGGTGAATTTAGTTACATGGAGAGGAAAAGAGTGAAAAGGGTTTTATTTTGGAAGAGGTGGGGGTGAGTTTAGTTACGATGGAGAGGAAGAGGAGAAGGGTGAAAGGGGCTTTATTTTGGAAAATAAATATGTATGAGGGGACGATGGGTTGGATGTAAAACGGACATGGTTAAGTAGGAAGGGAGTGATGTCTGTCCAGTATAAGGCTCCTTCAATACATAAAAAATTGCCTTCCTCGAAAGAAGCATGTCCTTGACAAATGATAAATATGACACAAAGGACTTTATTTAGAGAAGCTATACTTATTTCTCTAATTACCAAGCAAACAGCAGATAGTTCCATTCCCAATGTATAAACATGATACTCATTTGGCATCGAAGGTGATAAATAAAAAAAAATAATCTTTGCGAGATTTTACGCACCTAATATATTATGGAAGTCACCTGGTTAAAAAAAAAAATTAAGAGTTGTTTGCATTCCAAACACCTGATGACGAGGACCCTGAATGGAATTCCTGGTAAGAGAAAGAAAAATCTAATTGAGTCAACTTCCACTTTTCGGAGTATTTCGTAGAACACCTGGTGGCAGGTAATTAGGACGAGACTGAATGCTGAACCAACAGTGTCGAGTGGATGTCAAGAAATATTCAAGTAATTGGACTTCCTTGGGGGGGGGGGTCTGATGAGATTGTTCAAGGGGAATTAAAACAAAACACGGGTCATTAAACCCCTCCTTAGAAAAGGGCAGTCGTAGAGATGCCCTCTTCACAGATCCTCCTTAAAATACGCGAATCAAAAAGGAAAAAAATTATGATGCTAATGAATAAACCTTCCTCTTGGGTCTGTACGATGTAAACAGCTCCATTCATCATGACCTTCCTCTGCTGAACGACTATTCGTGATACGTATAAAACTAAGAAGAGAAATAAATTGATGAATATATATTTAATTTTGAGCTCTTAATATCTATTGCACCTAGCAAACGAGAGAGAAATGGTCTTACATCCCAGAAAAAGTAAGACATCTTTACACATATCAATACTCATTTCAGTAACGCCTATACACTGAGGTATACTATTTTATTTATAACCTTCTCGCCCATAAGAGAAAAAATTTTCTAGGCTTCTGGAAAGATTTAAAGATTGAACTACAATGAAAGAAAACTGCTTCTCCCGTGTCACGTCAAACGCTTAATGAACTGTTTTGAAAATTTGTTCTTGGCAATTCATTTTATCTACACTGTTTCATCTCTCTCTCTGTGTTACGGCCTCTGAGAGAGGTCCGCTCCAGGTTCGATAAGAAATAAACAAAAACAAAATTTTCAACACCAACAGTTGAAACTGGGGATACGAATATAGAAAGAAACACTAACACAACAAAGGTTTATTTACAAGCTTACTAACAAATGTAAATGCAGAACGGTATCTCCTATTTACATAAAAACATAGAATCTTACAATGCATGAACTGGGGGAACAGTGAGGTAATTCAAATACTTGCTGCTTAGTTTAGCGACTCGAAGCGATGGCTTCACAAAAGGAGAACGGTGATTGCAGACGTCCTCTTGACTCCGTATTGCACAAAATAGTCTACTCTTGATACTTGAAAGGCAGGAACTCCCCAAAACCTCTAGCAGGACATTTCTTCTCTGAAGTCTTCCCCAACGTCGAAATAACTCGGTCGTCCACTCCGGAAGATGGCTTGACCAAAATCCAACCAACTCTTGAGCAACTTTTCTTCTGATCCTTCGTCGGTTCCTTTTTTCTCTTATCTCTCTCGGATGATCTCTGCTGCTGCTGATCTCTCACTGATAATCTGATCTGTGGCTCTCACTGAGGATATCTCTCTGTGACTAACTGGTGATCTCTCTCCTACTTCGTTCGTCGTATTTATACGGCATCCTGGGGGCGGGGCCTACGGCGA
>NC_087219.1:37860446-37887946 GCF_015104395.2 Macrobrachium nipponense
ATTGAGGAGAGAGAGATAGACGAACACATAATGTACTAATGGTATACCTTACAATTCAGGAAACTAAACTTACTATTACAAATTGAACACTTAACGAAATGAAAGACTGAGTCGCTACATTATTTCTAATTCATAAGTTGAAACAAACACACACACACACACACACACAGGGCCCATTACCAGCGAATGGAAGCTCACCAAATCTGACACAAAGATACACTGAATCAATAAATCTCAGATTCCGAAATCCGCGAAAACGCCCGCCGCTAGAGCAGACCAAGTTTCCGTGACGTCATGGAATTATGGCTTTTGGGATTGCAATAACGGGGAAATGACCAATTGGAGCGACCGTAACGATCGAGACGGCCTAGAGACAGATCAGGGTTCGTCTCATTTTCCGTCCATTACGGGAATGTGGTTCAGATTAGGCTGTGGTTCCTCCCCAAAATGCGAGGTAACCTGACAGGGCTTGCTAGACGGGGCAGCCCAGGATTCAACAGTACAGTGAGTGGCTTCTAGAGTACAGTGAGTGACGGATATCAGTTAGGGTGAATCTACACTATAGTAAAAGTAATCATAAAATCACGACGACAACTTAAGGCAAACGTATCACAAAACAGGTTGTATACGTGTCCCAAAATATTTTCATACAAAAACTCTTAATTTGCTCTATCGATAAATATGGGACCTGAAATATAATCACACAAAAACTCTAAATTTACTTCCCATATCAAAACTCATCCAACCCATTCTAGACCACAAACTTCAAAGTTCTCTACATTAGCAGCGCATTCACCAAACGAGCCTAAAACACACTCCAAACTTCCCAACATATCACGTAACATAAAAGAAGCCTTGAGAGAGCTGCAACCATCACTCAATACCCCAACTCCCTTCGAGTTTCCATTAACCAATAACCTTTCCAGGCTCAAACCAGAAGGAAAACAAAAAAGGTCGCAGCACAAATCCTGAGGCACTTCTCCCCTTCTGGGCTATTACGTTACACGACGTCCAGCCCATTGTCTGAAGCCTTCTAGAGTTCGAGCGAGGCATAAAAGACGTTCGAGAAAAGGGAGGCCAGACACGGATGGAAAGAACACTCTGCAGTTGCATTTCATGCGAAGGAAAATCTTTGCTTGTGTGTTTTGCATCTCCAATTCGCAATTCTATCCTCAGAGTGAGAATGATCGGAGCGACTGGCCCTTGGTAGTTAGTTGTTACGCCAGGTACCTTAAAATCAATGCATAAAGCAACAGGTCTGTGCTAACTCACATTCTTGTAGAATGACGAACACTGTTCGTCAAAACATATTTTCCGTTATTAAATTCAAATTCTACCCTGAACAGATTTCACTTATGGTCTTAAGGAAAAATCGAACTTGAAATATAATGAAAACTAAGTAACTAGCAATGAAAACGATTAACAAAGACCGCATTTCACTTCTATGTTTTTAAAAGACATCACAATAAAAAAATTAGAAAATTATTCACCTTCAAAATTCAGCAATTCTCTGACCCAATTATGAATCTCTTTTATACTCCAATTATACCAGTCTTCTATTCCTCATGAGAGCAAACGCTTCTTCTTCCATCAAAGACAGATTATGTGACAAAAAAAGGACGGTACATGTACCCCTTACGGGCGACGACCCAATTATATATATATATATATATATATATATATATATATATATATATATTATATATATATATATATATATATATATATATATAGAAAGGGTATACTTCTATCCTAAACAATCGCCATTTAAAAATACCGAACTTATGTCTTATAGAAATGAAACGACCAAGATTTCATTAAAGTTATATAATCCTGTTAGTAGCGCCATGGTCACTAAGATTACTGAAGACGAATTTATGTAAGTTTAGTTCGCTCGTATTTATGTAAACATATATGTGTAATATCATACATACATATACATATATATATATATATATATATATATATATATATATATATATATATATATATATATATATATATATATATATACAAGTACTGGAGGATCTTTAGTTGGGATCTTTAGTTAACGCTGGAGGAAGTATGGAAGAAGAAGTAAAACATCGGGTACAGGCAGGCTGGAACAACTGGAGAGCGGCCTCTGGAGTTCTTTGTGACAAAAGAGTGCCGCTTAGGTTAAAAGGAAAATTTCACAAGACAGTGGTAAGAACAGCAATGCTGTATGGTACGGAAACAGCAAGCATGAGAAAAACAGAGCAGAAGATGGATGTGGCAGAAATGAGAATGCTTAGGTGGATGTCTGGGTGACAAGAGAGGATAGGATCAGAAATGACTACATAAGGGGGTCGACTAGGTGGTGGAAGTAGCAAAGAAAGTGCAGGTGATGAGGCTGAGATGAATATGGACACCTGTTGAGGAGAGATGAGGACCACGCTGGGAGACATACTATGGGGGTGGAGGTGCAAAGAAGAAGAAGAGGAGGAAGACCAAGAAAGAGATACAAGGACTGTGTGAGAGGAGACTTACATGAGAAGGGAATAGATGAGGCAGAACCGCAGGATAGAAATAGATGGAAACGGCGACCCCATATAAAATGGGGACAAGCTGGGAAGAAAAAATATATATATATATATATATATATATATATATATATAATATATATATATATATATATATATATATATATATAATATATATATATATATATATATATATATATATATATATATACACTTATATTTGACATCAATTCCTTTCCTGTATTGCTGTTAATGAATTACAACATTCCTTATGTGGAAAATTATACAACCTCTGCACATCAGGACATACGTAGGAATGGATACATAAAACAAAGCTCTTTCAATCAACACCAGACCGCAAGCTAAACTTAGCTCCTGGTAAGGTCAATGAAACAATAACCTTTAAAGCTTTCGAGGGAAAACGTAAGCGTGTGTGGGCAGATATATAAATATATCAATATATATAGCAACAATACCTCTGAATGCCAGATTAACGAATTGCGGCCAAAGACAAAAGAATACCAAGAGGCCCTTGGTGGTTTATACCCACACTTTACTCACTTAATTATTGTAATTATTCTTATTCAGATGGGAAAATGGGTATTGTGACTCTTCCATTATATCAATGACCAATAGTTTCTTCAAATATTACGGGTTAAGGTTATATTTTTATCGATCATAATGTACAGTTTTACATAGACGCGGAAGATGAACACTTTCTCGACTATCAAACATTGAAGTAAATGATATCAAAGGCTATTATCAAAATGTAAAAGCACGTGTATAGAATAATTCTAAAATAAATCAACAAACAAAAGCAAAAAAAAAAAAAAAAAAAGACAGTTCAAAGAAAACTCAAAACACGAATTTCGAAAAATCAATGATAAGATCGACTCTCTCTCTCTCTCTCTCTCTCTCTCTCTCTCTCTCTCTCTCTCTCTCTCTCTCTCTCTCTTCAAAATTAGTTTACCGCCTCTGAACCATAGTTGTTAATGTTGTATAAGTTTGTCCTCTTCCACAAAAAAAATTCTCTCTCTCTCTCTTCTCTCTCTCCTTTTTCGCACCTGATTGCTGAGGTTAACATTTATAACCCCGTTAGAAAACAAATGGTGCTCTCTCTCTCTCTCTCTCTCTCTCTCTCTCTCTCTCTCTCTTCAAAATTAGTTTACGCCTGAACCTATTGTTAATGTTTATAATTTGCCAAAAAAAAAAATTCTCTCTCTCTCTCTCTCTCTCTCTCTCTTTTCGCACCTGATTCTGAGGTTAACATTTATAACCCGTTAGAAACAATTGCTCTCTCTCTCTCTCTCTCTCTCTCTCTCTCTCTCTCCTCTCTCTCTATTTCGCACCTGATTTTGAGGTTAACATTTATAACCCGTTAGAAACAATTGCTCTCTCTCTCTCTCTCTCTCTCTCTCTCTCTCTCTCTCTCTCTCTCTCTCTCTCTCTCTCTCTCTCCAAAGGGCTGAATTCCGCTGAAGGGACACCAAGCAAACAAAACAAATGGATTCACCATCTCAGTCGGAAAACAAAATGCGAAACTAGATACCATCCAATGGAAATGCATTTATGGTCGAGTTATGATGCAAGATATTCCATCTCTTTTACCTGTAAGTTTGTTTTGCGGTTGTATGCATAAGTTAGCACAATGTGTGCATAACCGTGAAATTGTAGTTAATTTACCAAACATAATATTAAAATAGAAGCCACATATGTTCATTCTCTTGATACGTAAAAACGGCTATATAGTATAACCGTGATATTGTAGTTAATTTACCAAAATAATAATATAATAGAAGCCACATACTTTCATTCTCTTGATACGTAAAAATGGCTATATGGTATAACAAAAAACTTAGTTTTATAAACACAAATTCATAATATTACCATCACTGAAGTATTAAACAAAAATGACCTACCAAACGAAATACAGGTTACTGAAATGAAAAGTCTTAAATATCTTTCAAAGCAAAAGACACTGTCTTACTCATTATCAATGCTCATAAAAGTAGATTCTGTAACCTAATAAATATCATAAATGAGCCTTAAGGCAAGAAAAACGTCCATACGAGGTACTGCTTTAAAAAGATGGGAGCATTCTTTAATTACTTTTACTTTAATTTTGTTGTATGAGACACACAGAATCGACCAAAAAAGCAGAGATCCAAATGGTTACCTAGAATGCAAAAAGAAAAAAACAAACAAACAGAGATCACACGAGATTAAAATGAGAAGCAAATTAGTTATTTTCTCGTTTTTTCTTGTACTGACCGAATCTTACGAAAAAGATTGCAAACACAGGAAAACTGCTGAAGACCACAGGAAAAGGGTTAAAGGTTTGGTTTCTTGTTTGAAATCTTGTCAACAAACCGCCAGCTCTCTCAACCACAAAATAATCACATAATTCCTTGCCACAAAAATTATGAACTATCCCTAAAATAGTGTATTAAATCCAGCTCACAAAATCGCAGACAAATAATTTAAGAAGACATAATTGAGCAGAATCTACTTTCAATATGTATGATCATAGGACTCTGCACAGCCAAATATCGAAGTGCATCATCATTGCACGAAGTTTTATTAACTTTCAGCAAAACAAATTACATGAAAGTATCAATAATCGCTACCACAATTAATTAGAAAACAATAAAAACACCATCAAAATCCCACGCAATTAAAATGACTGAAGATCAACCACTCAAAACAAGCATTTCACTATCGCAATCAAATGAAAGCTTTCAATTATCATACCTGCCTCTTTCATAATTCTCAAACGTCCATAAGTCATTTTGGATAATTGCTCATATATATATATATATATATATATTATATATATTATATATATATATATATATATATATATATATTTATTCGTTTGGCTGCAGCTTACAATATAATTTTCATGGTATATGTCCATGTAGTATTATGATGGTTGCATTAACCAAACTCTTTGTTGATTACAGGTAGCTGATGTGGGTCTGTTTATACATTATGCGTGCATACGAATGGAGGTATAATTAAAGTTTGAAAAATAAATATCTTTCTTTCATTATTACCGATTTCCAATGTGCTCATCACATCAACTGTAATCCGATCTTTCATATACATTAAAATAATGCCCAAATGTATATATCTTGCCCATGAACCAATTCATAATGATAAATTGTCTAATGCACAATTTTATGAAGATTCTGGCTACACTTCGTCAATTACAAAATGAAACCATTACGGCAAATTTAATTTAGCCCTAATTTTCCCATTAGCCTTCCTCTTCCGAGACTTGATTCTCCTTCTTCAATATCCTCTCCTCTTCTGGAACAGTAATTTACGAGTATCCCCCAAATGACTGAGCCTTTAAGCTCCATTGGAGAGATAATGGGACATAATAGAGGCTAAAGAATGGTCTTCCCGGTCGAGTTATGAATGGCTCGACAAATCGATGCTGAAAGCTAACAACAGCCATTGATGGCCATGATGGATTTTCTTCTTCTTCTTCTTCTTCTTCTTCTTCTTCTTCTTCTTCTTCTTCTTCTTCTTCACTGTGTGCCTTCTTTAGTCTCGTTTCTCTCTTTCTTTTCCTATCTCTCTATTTTTCTCAATCTTTTTCTTGCTGCTTGACAGCTGCTACTGATGGCATTGATAGACTTGTGTTGTTTCTGTCCGTCTTTTTTTATATCTTCTTTCCTCTCTGCCTGAATGTCTCAGTTCTTTTTCTCTACTTCATATCCTTTTCTGGTACCAAGAATTCTTTTATCTTATTTCTATTGTATGTAACATAACTTTCAAAATGTTTATATTCAGAATTAAGTTAATAGAAAACAAAAGATACAATCTAGGCAAAATACAAACACTTGGGCCCTTCCCAAAAATTTCTTTTTTCCGAAGTCTTTACGAACAGCTGTCTCTGTATCTCTTGTAAATGTGGATACCAATTTATCAACGAATGAAAAAATAAAATGACAACGCAGTTCCCAGCACCAAAAATGACGCGAAAAGTTGGAACTAGTTTCAGATGCAATCACCAGTAACCAGTTTTTCGTTTGGTTTCGTCTTTGATCTCTGTCTGAAACGTACAGCCCACTGAACAATATTGACATACCAATACAAACCGTCTGGGACTATTTGGAAACGTGTAATGTGTCTTTAGTTAAGCCCCTCTCAATACACTTGAGTTAAGTCTGAGTTTTATTCTCTCTCTCTCCTCTCTCTCTCTTCTCTCTCTCTCTCTCTCTCTCTCTCTAACACAACACACAAATGATGTCTTTGAAAAATTTTCTGTAACTGTCTCTCACGAACAATTTGAAAAATTGTCTACACCTGTCTTTCGCGAATAATTTGAAAAATCGTCTACGCCTGTCTCTCGCGAATAATTTGAAAAATCGTCTACACCTGTCTCTCGCGAATAATTTGAAAAATTTGTCTTCCCCTGTCTCTCGCGAATAATTTGAAAAATCGTCTACACCTGTCTATCACGAATAATTTGAAAAATCGTCTACACCTGTCTCCGCGAATAATTTGAAAAATTGTCTACACCTGTCTCTCGCCAGTAATTTGAAAAATCGTCTACACCTGTCTCGCGAATAATTTGAAAAATTGTCTACACCTGTCTCTCGCCAGTAATTTGAAAAATCGTCTACACCTGTCTCGCGAATAATTTGAAAAATTGTCTACACCTGTCTCTCGCCAGTAATTTGAAAAATCGTCTACACCTGTCTCTTGCGAATAATTTGAAAAATTCTCTACACCTGTCTCTCACGAATAATTTGAAATATCGTCTACACCTGTCTCTCACGAATAATTTGAAAAATTGTCTACACCTGTCTATCACGAACAATTTAAAAAATTGTCTACACCTGTCTCTCACGAATAATTTGAAAAATTGTCTACACCTGTCTCTCGCGAACAATTTAAAAAATTGTCTACACCTGTCTCTCACGAATAATTTGAAAAATCGTCTACACCTGTCTATCACGAATAATTTGAAAAATCGTCTACACCTGTCTCTCACAAATAATTTGAAATATTGTTTACACCTGTCTCTCGCGAATAATTTGAATAATCGTCTACACCTGTCTCTCGCGAATAATTTGAAAAGTCGTCTACACCTGTCTCTCGCGAATAATTCGAAAAATCGTCTACATCCGTCTCTCACGAATAATTTGAAAAATTGTCTACATCCGTCTCTCGCGAATAATTTGAAAAATCGTCTACACCTGTCTCTCGCAAATAATTTGAAAAATTGTCTACACCTGTCTCTCGCCAATAATTTGAAAAATCGTCTACACCTGTCTCTCGCGAATAATTTGAAAAATTGTCTAGACCTGGCTCTCACGAATAATTTCTTCCCAACAACCTCTCATGAAGGCTGGATTCCATCCAGATTTCCAGACTGATAAAAAAAAACACCAAGCTGAAATACTGTCTGGTGGAAAATTTTCAAACGTAGTGGAAAAAAAACAACCTCGAATAGGTTTGCAAGTCTGAATTGTGAATTCTATCAAAACTTACAAAAGATACTAATTTTCAATAAAATATTCTATTTTATATGATTTTTTTTATAATTAGATTTAAGTAAATGAGGTCTTACCACAAAATGTGAAATCATTTGCTTACTCAATGAAACCATGCTTAAGGATTCCCATATCCCGGCCCCTCCCCCCCACAAAAAACAACTCTCCCTCTCCAACCCAACTTCACTCCAACCAACCCCCCATAAATGTAGGATTCACAATACATGCATTGCAGCAATTAACGATTGCAAAAAATATAAAAAATGCAATGCACAATACGAAAAACAAAAAATTAGTTTCCCTATCTAGGTAGAAATGTTGAAATTCATACATACCTTCCATTAAGTCATGAAAAATGGACATCACCTGCCCACACAGCCAAGAGCATCATTGATTCATGAACTTTTACTCACTTTCATCAAAACAAACAGTACGAAATCTGTAAGTAGTCGCGGAAAAAATTTCCAAAAATTTAACGAGATGAAAGTTCTGCGGCTCATATAGACATAACTACTGAAATCAAATCGAGGTTCACAATATTTATAACTGTCCCTTTCATAACCAAAGTCATTTCATTAACCGCATATAAATTCATTGCAGTTTACAGAATTATTTTTTATGGCACACCCCAAATGGAACGTTTTTATGGTATCCATTAACCAAACTTACTTTTGATATCTAGTATTATTTAATGATGGCCACAGGTGTGGGTTTGTGATATTGTAACATAAACATGCAAGTGTTAATGTACGAAAAAATAAATTTTCTCATTTTAATTTGAATACATCAATACCATAATTTTTTATCAACACTGGTTCAATGTCTATTACATCAGGGGCGATCAGATCAGGGATATTTTATAACTGCAAATTAATACGGATCCTGCACTGATATAAAGGCAGGCATATTTCATGATTACAAAGCAATATGGATCCTGCATAAATATAAAGGCGCCATCATAAACTCTCCATGGAATGATTAGCTTTGAATTCACAATCAGTTAAAATTCGAATACTCGAAAAGTATAATCCCTAATGGGATTTGAAAATGAGAGAAAATAGAATAAGAGAATTCAAGACAGCTAACTTCACTGTTCAAAATCTTATATCACCATCCCTGTCGTAAGCAGCTGTGAATAAACTTGATAAAAATAAAAGGAAAACAAAACAGGAATCAGACCTTTTCATATGCATTTGAAACCTACAAAAGACAGAAGGGTTGGGGGCCTTCTTGGCGAATATAACTCATCTTGAAAAAATGCCACATTTAATTAGGGGTGTTAAAGAGGCCTTTACAACCCTCCCAGGAGACGGTTCTGTTTGAGCAATCTTCCCTCCTCCACGATTTTCGAGATAGAGCCTCTTAAAGTGAAAGAGCTTATACGCTCTACGTGACAGAGCCTCTAAGTCCTATGAAAGTGATAACTGGGCGTATCAGAGGCTGAAGAACGTCTTCAAGACTGGCTGTGAATGGCTGAACAAAAGAAACCAGGAACATGTCATTTGGGAGGGGGGGGGGGGGAGGTTTGGGTTTCTGCCTTCTTCTTCTTCTTCTTCTTCTTCTTCTTCTTCTTCTTCTTCTTCTTTTTTTTGCCTGTCTGTCTGTCTGTCATTGAGTTTCTCTCTAGCTCAATTTCTTTTGCTTCTGACAGTAGCCTGTGCTAGTCATTATTTCTGCTTTATTGTTCTTCGTCTTCTTACTCGCCTTCTTTGCTTGTAAATTCTTTCTTGTCTTTATTCATCAATCTTGCTCTCTATTACTCCACTCTCTTCGTGATTTTTTTTATTATTACATGAAGCCAAGTTTGTTCAAGGTGACGTTATTTCATCACCCAGAATCTATCACTACAGCCCGTTTTACTGCTGCGTAACGTAACAATAAGCAGCGATAACCGTTGCATGATCACTGGAAATGATAATCCACAAAACCCGAAGGATCTGTTTCATACCCAAAGGCCAAGTCTGAATGTGTTCAGGCGCAAATACCGGCACTAAAGTAAATGGGGAAAAACTGTACCTGTTTTTAGATACAACCAACAACAACCAATTACTCGTTCATCTTTTCCTATTCGAGACCCAGAACCGTTGTCTGAAATAACCTGAACATTGCGAAACATCAACATGAGAATATTCTTGAACAATGCCTCTTCTTTCTGGATAATTATACTCTTGAATTTCTGGATATTACAATCTGTTTATCTGTTTACGTCTGTTCTTATTTATAGATTTTCATAAACATTAGGGTTCAATACACCATCAACCTCTCTCTCTCTCTCTCTCTCTCTCTCTCTCTCTCTCTCTCTCTCTCTCACACACACACACACACACACAGGAAGAGATTTCTCGTTTCCTTCATAATCAGGAAGAGATTCCTCTTGTTTCCTTCATAATCAGGAACAAACTTCCCTGCTTCCTCCATAATCAGAAGGAGGTTTCTCTGTTTACTTCATAATCAGGAAGAGATCTCTTTTTCTTCTATAACCAAGAACTGATTTCTCTGTAAAAATACGAAGAGAAATCTCTGTTGCCTTCATAATCAGGATGAGAATCATGAGATTTCTCTGTGTCCTTCAGTAGGATGAATTCTCCATTTCCTTCATAAGCACAAGGGGGATTTCTCTTGTTTCCCCTTACAATCATGAAGACATTTCCTTGTGTCCTTCATCCCTTCCCAAGCACCTCTCTCTCTCTCTCTCTCTCTCTCTCTCTCTCTCTCTCTCTCTCTCTCTCTCTCTCTCTCTCTCTCTCTCTAGATTAACTATTTCCCCAACTCTATTCATTTTCCCCTCTCAATCATTGTTGGATAAATACGGAAGACTTTTGCAACACTATCAATAATCCCACAACCCTTTCTCCTACCGTTCCCGCTCCCCCACCCCCACCCCCCACCCGCGCCCCCGCCTCTCCCCTCCTCTTTTGCAAGAATCATGATCAATCGCGACGTGATTAAAATCTGATGACCGCCAATCAATTTTTATTACTTTCATTATCCCGTAAACTCAATTTGCCATACAGGAATAAATGGACGAAGTTTTTACCCAGAACGTCGACGACAGAAGAAGAAAGAAATATACGTATAAGGTTTGCAGGGAAACCGATGCATCGAAGGGTTTTGCTCAAGAATTAAGGGGATAAAAACCTCGGTTTAAAAAAAGAATGAATATCTATTGTGGAATAATTCCATTTGTCAGATTTTGGGGATTTTTTGGGGAAAGTTTTTTACCCACAACGCCGACGAAAGAAGAAAGAAATATATAAGGTTTGCATGGAAACGGATGCATCGATGGGTTTTGCTCAAGAATTAAGGGGATAAAAACCTCGGTTTAAAAAAAAAAAAGATTGAATATCTACCGTGGAATAATCCATTTGTCAGATTTTGGGATTTTTGGGGGATTTAACGGACTGGCTGAAAAATGGCAGTGGGGCTTTTGTGGCCTATGACGCAATAATGTGATTTGATGCTGCATCTGTCATTGTGCCATTCACCTTGTGTTCGGAATTAACACAACCCACACCACTACCAGCACACCCTCCCTTCCCCCCCCCCCCTCCCCCTCCTACACCGTCCACGCCACAGCAGGCCGTTAGAGAGAGAGAGAGAGAGAGAGGAGAGAGAGAATGTTATCATTCATTACAGATCAATACTTCCTTCCTTCCTTCAACACAGACACTTCTTTGCCCGTATTACCATCTTAAAAGCGTCTTTGAATGAATTACCATTAACTAGATGTATATCAGTCAATTAACATAGTATATAACTGAAGCATATAACCTGAATGCTAGTAGTTGCTATAAAAGAAGTGAATCAAATAAACTTTCTATATTTCCACAGCCATTTTCGATCAAAGAAAAATATTATCTTAACCTCAAGGGCCCAATTACTATCCAATTGCAAAATTTTCTAAAATTCTGCTACTACCTTGGCTTTTGGAAGCCACTCAGAGGATGCTTGTTACTTCTGTTCTAGCAAACCTCATCTACTTCAGTGTTAAATATTAAGGCATAACACTTGCATAAATGAGGTTGAATTGAAATGTATGTCTCTGAATCAAAGCTAACTGACATTAAATTTATATTGAAACTGATATTTTATTTCTGATACCTACGTACCATTCAAATATTTTTGTAACCATTTGCAAGTATTTACTTAATAAGTATTTGTGTAATCATTTGCAAGTATTTCCTTAATAAGCATTTTTGTAACCATTCGCAAGTATTTCCTTCAAAAGTATTTTTGTAACCATTTGCACATAATTCCTTAAGTATTTTTGAAACCATTTGCAAGTATTTCCTTAATAAGTATTTTTGTAACCATTTGCAAGTATTTCCTTAAGTATTTTTGTAACCATTTGCAAGTAATTCCTTAATAAGTATTTTTGTAACCATTTGCAAGTATTTCCTTAATAAGTATTTTTGTAACCATTTGCAAGTATTTCCTTGACATTCTAATCAATGCTACATAGAGGTCCAAAAACCTGGTAAAAAACTTGGTAAAAATTAAGACAATAACTATTATCAATACTGAATCAATCCTCTCCATCATCTTCCATCACCATTTGCGAAATTCTTCATCAATCGGAAAGTAATTAAGAGCGAAAGACTGTCAATGAGTTAATGCCTTTCCTCCCAAGGCAATTTACTATCCCTTAAATTAATAAGCAAGGCTGAGTTGCGCTCTCAAGTACCGGTGGGAAAAGAGCGGAGAAATATTTTTAAAGAGAAAGAAAGTAATAAAAGTTTATTATCAAAATTAACAGAAGTCAGTTAATAATATCTCACAAAGATGATAATAATAATAATAATAATAATAATAATAATAATAATAATAATAATAATAATAATAATAATAATAATAATAATATAATAATAATAATAATCCGGTATCACACAAAAAACATGCAACATGGCTCCAGGAAGTCAAGGCAGAAGAAACAGGGAGAATAAAACAAAAATTCACTGACATCACGACAGACACAGTCAGACACCAACTAAAGAAAATGCCACACTGGAAAGTCCCAGGTCCCGATGAAGTCCATGGATACTGGCTCAAAAACTTCAAGGCCCTACACCCAAGAATAGCAGAAAAACTCCAGCATAGTATCACAAATCACCATGCACCCAAATGGATGACCACAGGAAGAACATCCTTAGTCCAGAAAGACAAGAGTAAGGGAAATATAGCCAGTAACTACAGGCCTATCACCTGTCTACCAATAATGTAGAAGTTACTAACAGGTATCATCAGCGAAAAGCTATACAACTACCTAGAGGATACAAACACTATCCCCTACCAACAGAAAGGCTGCAGAAGGAAGCGTAGGGGCACAAAAGACCAGCTCCTGATAGACAAAATGGTAATGAAGAACAGTAAGAGAAGGAAAACCAACCTAAGCATGGCATGGATAGACTATAAGAAAGCCTTCGACATGATACCACACACATGGTTAATAGAATGCCTGAAAATATATGGGGCAGAGGAAAACACCATCAGCTTCCTCAAAAATACAATGCGCAACTGGAATACAATACTTACAAGCTCTGGAATAAGACTAGCAGAGGTTAATATCAGGAGAGGGATCTTCCAGGGCGACTCACTGTCCCCACTATTCTTCGTAGTAGCCATGATTCCCATGACAAAAGTACTGCAGAAGATGGAAGTTGGGTACCAACCCAAGAAAAGAGGCAAGAGAATTAACCATCTGATGTTCATGGACGACATCAAGCTGTATGGTAAGAGCATCATGGAAATAGATACCCTAATCCAGACTGTAAGGACTGTATCTGGGGACATCAGGATGGAGTTTGGAATAGAAAAATGCGCCTTGGTCAACATACAAAAGGGCAAAGTAACAAGGACTGAAGGTATAAAGCTACCAGATGGGAGCAACATCAAACACATAGATGAGACGGGATACAAATACCTGGGAATATGCAGAGACTCAAGGCGATACTCAAGTCAAAACTCAACGCCGGAAATATGATAAAAGCCATAAACATATGGGCAGTGCCAGTAATCAGATACAGTGCAGGAATAGTGGAATGGACGAAGGCAGTACTCCGCAACATAGACCAGAAAACTAGGAAACATGTGACAATACACAAAGAACTACACCCAAGAGCAAATACGGACAGACTATACATAACACGAAAGGAAGGAGGGAGAGGACCACTAAGCATAGAGGATTGCATCAACATCGAGAACAGAGCACTGGGGCAATATCTGAAAACCAGTGAAGACGAGTGACTCAAGAGTGCATGGGAAGAAAGACTGACAAAAGTAGACGAAGACCCAGAAATATACAGAGAAAGGAGAATGACAAACAGAACAGGACTGGCACAACAAACCAATGCACGGACAATACATGAGACAGACTAAAGAACTGGCCAGCGATGACACATGGCAAAGGTTACAGAGGGGAGAGCTAAAGAAGGAAACTGAAGGAATGATAACAGCGGCATAAGATCAGGCCCTAAGAACCAGATATGTTCAAAGAACGATAGATAGAAATAACATCTCTCCCATATGTAGGAAGTGCAATACGAAAAATGAGACCATAAACCACATAGCAAGCGAATGTCCGGCACTTGCACAGAACCAGTACAAAAAGAGGCATGATTCAGTAGCAAAAGCCCTCCACTGGAGCCTGTAAAGAAACATCAGCTACCTTGCAGTAATAAGTGGTACGAGCACCAACCTGAAGGAGTGATAGAAAACGATCAGGCAAAGATCCTCTGGGACTATGGTATCAGAACAGATAGTGTGATACGTGCAAACAGACCAGACGTGACGTTGATTGACAAAATCAAGAAGTATCACTCATTGATGTCGCAATACCATGGGACACCAGAGTTGAAGAGAAAGATAGGGAAAAAATGGATAAGTATCAAGACCTGAAAATAGAAATAAGAAGGATATGGGATATGCCAGTGGAAATCGTACCCATAATCATAGGAACACTGGGCACAATCCCAAGATCCCTGAAAAAGAATCTGGAAAAACTAGAGGCTGAAGTAGCTCCAGGACTCATGCAGAAGAGTGTGATCCTAGAAACGGCGCACATAGTAAGAAGAGTGATGGACTCCTAAGGAGGCAGGATGCAACCCGGAACCCCACATCATAAATGCCGCCCAGTCGAATTGGAGGACTGTGATAAAGCAAAAAAAAAAATAATGGATATGCCAGTGGAAATTGTACCCATAATCATAGAAACACTAGACACGATTCCAAAATCCCTGAAAAGGAATCTGGAAAAACTAGAGGCTGAAGTAGCTCCAGGACTCATGCTAGAGTGTGCTCCTAGAAACAGCGCACATAGTAAGAAAAGTGATGGACTCCTAAGGAGGCAGGATGCAACCCATAACCCCACACTTTAAATACCATCCAGTCAAATTGGAAGACTGATAGAAGAAAATAATAATAATAAATATTATCATTATTATATTATTATTCATATGGAATACGGCCACAGGGGCTACTGACTTGAAATTCAAGCTTCCAAAGAATATGGTGTTCATTTGGAAGAAGTAAGAGGAAATAAAGGGAAATAAAAAAAGAGAGATCTCACTTTTCAAAAAAGAAAAAAATATATTAATATATAAAAATAGATAAAAAGTATTCAAATTCAAGAAGAATTGTATAAGGGTAGCAGTGCATTACATTTCTTGTTTATTTCCAAGAGGAGCTGATATATTACATCACTCTCTAGTTAACTGCAATAATATAATCGAATATGAAGGGACCTGCTTTTCTCCTCAGTTTGCAAATCTGATCTCAGAGCCAGAGAATGAACTGGGAGATATCGTGTCACCAAAAGTGCTGCCTCAGATCGCCTTGAAGTCTCAGTTTGTCGAATATCAAAACAATAGATAGCTTAAAAGTGTTACCGTTTCGTTAAACGTGTGTTGATCAATTTCTATACATACAATATCGCAAAAACAAATCATTCTTACTTGTGTTCCAGTTCTTGGTAACTTAATAAGCAGGTCAACCATTTCTAAGGACCCCCAGATATGATGAGCCCCAGCTAATCAAAACTTATCATTACCATACCGGGATACCCAGTACAACGTAGTACATTTAATATTTGCATATTCCTGCACAAAGCAAGCATAAGTAGATATATATGAAAATATTCTAAATATTTGTATTGCTTTAAATAAAATACAGTAAAATTGGTGAAAACCGCCACAATTTTTTTCTGGAGTTAAAAAAATATAATTTTTTTCATTGCGTCGCAGACCCCCCTAGGCCCTTCTCCTGGGGGTCCGCGGACCCCAGTTCAGGAACCACTGTAACTAAGGTACTTGGAGAATTACAAATCACTCATCTGCCATCAACGTCCAACAGAAAAAGATACTCTTTAACGACTGTAATTCTTTTTCCATTTTGGCCTAAATTATTCATCTACACAAGAACATCAATTATTCATCTACAAAAGAACATCAATTATTCATCTACACAAGAACATCAATTATTCATCTACACAACAACATCAATTATTCATCTACAAAAGAACATCAATTATTCATCTACACAAGAACAGCAATTATTCATCTACACAAGAACATCAATTATTTACCTACACAAGAACATCAAAGTTCATACATGCATACGTAAGTCAGGGGATAACATTCAGCAGTAACAGGATTGAAAGCTCTGGTGACATACCAGAAATCATTAAGGTCTAAAGCAGTGGTTCCCAAACTGGGGGAAATTTTGAAGCTACCAGGGGGGAAATAATTACACTACCTACTAACTAAAAAAATCTCACTAATTTAATTCTAAAGTAGAAGAGCAAACAAAAGTACTTTTATTTGTTACTAACCGCTCTCTATGGTTATGCAGTTAGTTGTTACTAACCGCTCTCTATTCACTTTACTCTGTAACTATATATATGTTTATCAGTATATTTGTACATTTGAAAAATAAATTAGTAAATAGTCACAGTGTGTTTTAACTACTATTTCCCTTATAGACATGAAGGGGGAAATCTGGATGGTAGGAATAAAATTACTCTCTCTCTCTCTCTCTCTCTCTCTCTCTCTTCTCTCTCTCTCTCTCTCTCTATTTACAGGTGAGCGGGAATAATTCAGAATTCCCCGTGAATGGCAGAATGCCAATTGCAGCATCAAATCAACCGATTGCGTCACAGTAAACAAAAGGCCCCATGAAATTTTCAAACCTTCCCTGTAAATCATGAATCAGAAAAAGGTGAATTATTGCTCGTTGGCAACTTTCGACTGAATTCTATTCCTCAGTTAAACACCCGCGTGCTTTCTTTGTTTTTTCCACCTTTTTCTTTCTATGTTCACACGAATATCGGTTTCATCTTTTGAAAAATAAATATGTTCACATGAATATCGGTTTCATCTTTTCGAAAATAAATATTTTTCCAGCTATGGTTTTCCCCACGTGAATATGGGTTTTATCTTTTGATAAATAAATAAATAATGATTTTTAAATCTGTTTTTTCCACATGACTAAGGATGTAGTTTCTAAAAATAATACAAAAAATAATACTAATATCAGCTACCAAGTAGTCCAGTAGGTTTCATGTTATAAAATATTAAATATATACATTTCTCATCAGTGTAATGTCAGCTGTTAGGTAGTTGCAGATATACTGACCATTTTGTATTATGTCTAAGCGTTTAAGGATAATATTTATCATTACTGAATATCATTAGTTAGGTTTTCAACTTTTTCATATATTGATTTATGAATTTATCATTTCTTCTTTTTTTTCTTCTTACCTAATAACTCATCTCGTCTTTCTGTATTTCCTATTATCTTCTGCAACCTCTTTCAAATGAACACCGTGAATTTAAAGTCAATGACCCTTGCAGACTTGTTCTATATGAATAAGTGTTTATCTTCTGAATAAAAATAATAAAAATAAAAATTACAAGGGATGATGGGATAAAACCTCCCATCCATTTATATGTAGTCTTGACAAATTGGGTTCCCTCGATAATGATGGCAATAAATATTGATTGGCAGTCATCAACTTTTAACTGCTTTCCGGATGATCGTGAATTTTGCGAAATAGGATTGTATGGGGGAAGATGAGGCTGCTATTGTTAATAATGCAATAAAATCTTTTAGTACTTCATCAGGTTGCTGTATTCTTCATTTACCATGACGACGGGGAAAATGAGAGAGAGAGAGAATGATGCCTATAGCAACTTCTACCTAGGAAGTGATCCCATCCAAAAGAGAGAGAGAGAGAGAGAGAGAGAGAGAGAGAGAGAGAGAGAGAATGATTCCTATTGCAAATTCTACCAAAGAAGTGGTCCCATCTAAGAGAGAGAGAGAGAGAGAGAGAGAGAGAGAGAGAGAGAGAGAGAGAGAGAGAGAGAGAGAAAATGTAGCAAACTTTACTAGGAAAAGATCCGAATTATGTAAGGGCATATTCGCATGATTAGATTTTATCGAAATACAAAGAAATGTTTTACTTCACTCTATCCAATTAGTCATATAATAGTGATATTTTCAAATACCTATAACGAACGCAATTAAAAACAAGAAATAAAAACTGTATTGGTTATATATATCTTTATACTGGAATTTGGAGAAGGATTAGTAATTAAGTTTCTTTGATTAGACTTTCATCCATCACAGCTTCAGTTTGAATAATACTTTATATTACCTATCTAAATAATATCTTTGTTACACTGCTTTCTGTGCCAACTTATGGACATTCTGTGATTCCCTACAACTTCCGGAATTAGTTCAAGTTCATCTACCTCCAATAAACATTTTATTAACAACGATTCCAAAGCAAACAAATAATCTTAATCTGCTTTACAATTATACGTTATATTTTTCCAGCGCTCCTTTATTTTCTGCAGGCAATTTACAACTTCCCTTTCATTTTAGAAAAACTTCAGTTTTAAATCTGCCAAACCTTCACCGGTTTTCGGACAAGGCCTCACTCTTTCAAATTGCCTTCAAGCCGTCAAACAAACTGCACATAAATTCGGGGCTTGTAACGCAATGAAATCTTGTCATTGTGGCTCTCGTTAAATACGGTCGTAAAGACTTAACCATCAGTATAAAACGGTTTCGGAAGGCATGCATCACATTTATGTGCTTGTGAGAAGACATAATGTGTATTTTGGGGGTGGGGTGGGGGGTGGGGGTTGGGGGGCGGTGGGGGTGGGGTTGGGGGGTGGGGGACACAAGTGTGAAAAAGTGCAACTGAGGAGACTTCTTGTCTACATGCAAAATTTGAAACTGAGTCTAGGTGCCAGAGATGAGATTTACCTTACGCACAACTGGTGCAATTAAGATGTCGCTCCAGATGTTGTATACTTGTAAGCAAATTGTCTGAGATATTAAATGGAAGATGCAATGTATCTGTATTTGGAGTTTTGCGAAAATGGAGTTGGTAAGTTCCCTAACGTAAATAACGAGCGTAACCCGGCCACCCCACCCCCCCACACCCCACCCCCCCCCCCCCCCCCCTGATAAAACGTCAGGAATTTTAAGAATTGATGATACCTATATAATAAAAAAAAATCTTACATTAAAACAGATTTGACACAGATAAAATATAAAGTCGGACAAAGAAGAATGAAAGCCCAATCCATTAGCATCGAAAAAAATTATATAAAGCTGTGGCTTTGCAACGTGCCCTTTTAAATCAGAAAAGTTTCCATTGATGGACGGACAAAAATCTTCATCTAGATGGTAAAAACAGTTTCCAACCTTTCCCTCAACCTCAGAACGGGTGGAGGCGTTGTCCGCAACCAGGTCCCTTACTAAAAATGCAATACATAAAATCGGAAGCAGCTAGACGAAGGGCGAGAAGGTTTGACCTACAGAGGACTATACATCCATAATGACCACTCAGCCCAATAAACATGCTATGTATTATGCTCCCCTTTTGATGGGTGTTTCTCGTTTCTTAAATAATTCATCCACTTACATAATTCACCCACTTGAATATGAACTAACGGTGGAGTTCATATTAAGTGACTACAGAAATTAGGATTCTGAAATTCGTAGTAGACGGCGGTTGCTTTATTTAAATATAAAAAGTTCCAGACCAATGATGTCACCGAAGTAATGGCGTTACAAAATACGTATAAATGAGTAAAGAACAGAAAGAATGGAGGGTCCTATATCCGGGTTGTAACATAAAGTTCCTGTATATAAATAAAAACACCCTTTGTTTTCAAAAAAATTTCATTAACACAGAGACATTCTAAAAAAAAAGAACAAATGGAAGTGAAAGGAAAGAGAAAATTAAAATTTTTGTTAACACACAACGAGTGGCGTATGAAAGCCACAAGCCACTATCACTGGAAGGCAAAAAAACAAGAAAAAACCCTCCCAAACCCCTCCAAAAAAAAAGAAAAAAAAACCCTCCCCCACCCCCTCCCCCAAATCAAATAAAGAACCCTCCCCCACCCCAAAAAAAAAAACAAACCTCCCCACCCCGGAAAAAAAACCCTCCCTCCCCTACCCCTCCCAAAAAACAACCCCCTTTCCAAATAAAAGTCCCTCCCCCCCCACCCCCTAAAAAAAAAAAAACAAACCCTCCCCCCCCGGAAAAAAAAACCCGAACCCGTCCCCCAAAAAAAACCCCTCCCCCCAAAAAAAAAAAAACAACCCTTTCCCCCAACCCCCTAAAAAAAACCCTCTCCCTCCCCGCCCCATAAAAAAACCCCCTCCAAAAAAAAAAACCAAAACCCCTCCCTTCCCCTAACCCGTCTAAAAAAAAAAAAAAAAAAAAAAAAAAACAACCCTCCCCCAAACCCCCTCAAAAAAACTAAAAAAATCTCCCCCGTCCCCCCTAAAAAAATGTTCCCAATCCAAAAAAAACCCCCAAAAAAAACCCTCCCCAAGTTCCCATAAAAAAAACCCACCCTTCCCTCCCCAAAAAAACCCCCCTAAAAAAACAACCCCTCCTCCCCATTCCCCTTTCTAAAAAAAACAACAACCCGTCTTTTTCCCATTACCCCTCCCTCAAACAAAACAACCGCTCCCTCCCCCATGTTCCCCTTTCCCGCAAAAAAACCCCTCTCCCTGTCCCCTCCCCCCTTAAAAAACAAAAAAACAACCCGCCCCTCCCCCGAAAAAATCTCCCATGCCCCCAAAAACACCCGTAAAAAACAAACCCTTCCCCACCCCCCCCTCAAAAAAAACAACAACCCCTCCCACCACCCCCTCAAAAAAATAACCACCCTCCCCAATGTCCCCCTCAAAAAACCCTCCCCCCCAACCCCACCAACCCCCCCCCTCAAAAAAGTAAAACCCTCCCCAACCCCTCCCCAAAAAAAAAACCCCCTCTGCCCCCAACCCCGTAAAAAAAACCCTCCCCAATCCCCTAAAAAAAAAACCCAAAAAACCCCCAACCAATCCCTAAATCCCCCAAAACAACCCCTCAAAATAAACCCTCCCCCCCTCCCCCTCAAAAAAAACTCAAAACCCTCCCCCACCCCCGTAAAAAAAAAACCCAACCCTGCCCCAACCCAACCCGTAAAAAAACAACCCTCCCCCAACCCCCTTCAAAAAAAGTCCCCAACCCCTAAAAAACAAAAAAAACCCCTTTCCCCCCACCTAAAAAAACCCAACCCTGCCCCAACCCCCCTAAAAAAACAAACCCTCCCCCAACCCCCACCCTAAAAAGAAAACCCTCCCCCACCCCCCTCAAAAAAAAACGCCCTCAAAAAACAACAACCCTCCCCACCCCCCTAAAAAAACAACAACCCTCCCCCACCCCCATAACACCCCCTCCCACCCCCCAAAAAAAAGGGACCCTCCCCCAAACCCCCCTCCCGGAAAACACAAAAACCCCTCCACCACCCCCAAAACAAAAAACAAACCACCCTCCCCATCCCCCTCAAAAAAACAACTCCCCCACCCCCTCCAAAATAAAAACCCTCCCCCACCCCTCAAAAAAAAACTCTCCCCCACCCCGTAAAAAAAAAAACCCCTCCCAACCCCCCTAAAAAACAAAAACCCACCGACCATCCTAAAAAAAAAACAACCCTCCACACCCCCCCCCTGCAACCCTCCCCACCCCCTAAAAAACAACCCTCCCCCAACCCCCCTACAACCCCCCCACCCCCCTCCCCTGCCCACCCCCACCCCCTCCCCAAAAAAAACCCTCCCCCTCCCCCTCAAAAAAAAAACTTTCCCCCACCCCCTATAAAAAAAAACACCTCCCCTAAAAAAACACCCCCCCTACCCCCCAACCCCCCAAAAGAAAAAAAACACCCCCTCCCCACCCCAAAAAAAAAACTCCCCCCTCAAAAAAACAACAACCTCCCCCACCCCCCGCTCAAAAAAAAACCCTCCCCCATCCCCTCAAAAAAAAACCCTCCCCACCCCCTAAAAAACATCCCCTCCCCCACCCCTAAAAAAAACAACCCTCCCCACCCCCTCCCCCAAAAACACCCTCCCCACACCCCTAAAAAAAAACAACCCCTCCCCACCCCCTAAAAAAACAACCCTCCCAACCCCCTAAAAAAAACAAACCCACCCTAAAAAAAACAACCCTCACACCCTCCCCCACTCTACCACCCCTAACAACCAACCCTCACTCCCCCACAATCTACTCCCCACCCACCCCCACTCCTCAAAAATAAAAAACAACCCTCTCCCCCACCCCCCTCAAAAAAAACAAAAACCCCTCCCACATCCCCCTCAAAAAAACCCTCCCAACCCCCTCAAAAAAAACCCTCCCCCACCCCTCAAAAAAAACCAACCCTCCCCACCCCCTCAAAAAAAACCCTCAACCCTAAAAAAAAAAACACCCCCTCACAACCCTTCCCACACTCCCAACAACCTACCCAACCCCCTCCTAAAAAAACCTCCCCACCCCCTCAAAAAAATGAAAAACAACCCGCTCCCCCATCCCTCAAAAAAAAAAAACCCTCCCCCACCCTCCACCCCCCTCAAAAAAAACAACCTCCCCTCAACCCCTCACACCCTCCCCCACCCCCCTCCTAAAAAAACAACCTCCCCCCCCCACCTTCAACTCACCTCCCCTCAAACCGAAAAAAACCCCCCCTCATAAAAAACACCAACCCTCAAAAAAAAACCCCTAAAAAAAAACAACTCCCCCACCCCCCTAAAAAAAAAACACACCCTCCCCACCCCCTCAAAAAAAAAAACCCTCCCCACCCTCCCTAAAAAAAACACCCTCCCCAACCCCCCCCCCCCCCCCCCCACAAAAAAAACCACCCCATCAAAAAAACCCTCCCCCACCCCTCAAAAAAATAACCCAACCCTCCTCAAAAAAAACCACTCCCCCCCCCCCCTCAAAACCCTCCCCACTCCCCTAAAAACCCAACACTCACCCCCTCAAAAAAAAACCATCAAAAAAAAAAATAAAAAAACCCTCCCCACCCCCTCAACAAAAAAAACCCTCCCCCACCCGGCCTAAAAAACAAAAAAAAACTCAACCCTCAAAAAAAATACCCTCACCCCCCTCAACCCTCCCCCCACCTCCCCACCCCTCAATAATAAAAAAACAACCCTCCCCACCCCCTCAAAATCAAAAAAAAACCCTCCCCACCCCATAAAAACAAAAAACCCTCCCCCACCCCCGTCAAAAAATAAAAAACAACCCCCCCCCCACCCCCTCAAAAAAAAAACACTCCCCCACCCCCTAAAAAACAACCCTCCCCACCCCCTAAAAAAACAACCACCTCCCCCACCCCCTCAATAAAAAAAAAAACCCTCCCCCACCCCCTCAAAAAAAACAAACTCCCCACCCCCCTAAAAAACAACCCCTAACCCAACCCCCTCAAAAATAAAAATCCCCACCCCCTCAAAAAAAAACCCCCTTCCCCCAACCCCTCAAAAAACCAAACCCCCACCCCCTATAAAAAAAACAACCCTCCCCAACCCCCTCAAAAAAATCCAAACCCGTCCCCCAACGTTAAAAAAAAAAGAAAAAGAAAAAAAAAAAAAAAACTCGTCAGCACCATCACGGGGCGTTATCAATTTATCAAGTATCGTTTATTCATTTTTCATTCACCCACACACCCACCACTCGGCCAAGAAGAAGAAGACATTCTCATCCCAAGCCCCGTTATGTCATTACCATTTTAATGGAAGCTCACAGTCTCTCTTGATTTCGGGGGATCAGTCTCCTAAATCACCCTCTTTCGAGGGGGAAGAGAAAAAAAAGGATGGCTGACCGAAGAGGAGAGAGAAGGTTCTCGTATGGGACCGCGGATTCCGTGTCAACTTCTGTGATTAACTGTGGCGTCTGGGTGGATGGGTGGCTTTTGCGATTTTTTTTTTTTTTTTTTTTTTTTTGTTGTCGACGAAGTTGAGTCTTCCCTTCTTAACTTCTGTTTCCGTTTTCTTTTTCCTTTTTTATGCCTACGTTTCTCGTGTTTTTTTCTATTCTCTCTCTCTCTCTCTCTCTCTCTCTCTCAAATGCACGAAATACCCCCCCCCCCCCCCACACCCCACACACACCTCTCTCTCTCTCTCTGTTAATCAAAGGCACGCAAGCCCACACACACACACACATCTCTCTCTCTCTCTCTCTCTCTCTCTCTCTCTCTCTCTCAATTGCACGCAACTCCAAACACACACACACATCTCTCTCTTTTTCCTCTATCTCTGTTAATCAAATGCACGCAAGCCCACACATAGACCTCTCTCTCTCTCTCTCTCTCTCTCTCTCTCTCTCTCCTCTCAATCAAATGCACGAAAGCCCACACACACACAACACACCACACACAATACCAATACACACACAAGCACCAAACTTGTAGCAGATTTGAGATTGGACCTGATGAAGATCAGGCCTGGATCATCGACTGGGCGATCTGCCAACACCCAAATCCTGAGGAGAAAAGTGGACCAAACCTGCCAAAATTAAAGGACTATTCTGAACAAGATACGATTCATACAGCCTTATACATGATATGAAGCAATACACTTCAGATAACGAAACATGGCACCAGACCTTTCAAAACAAACAAATTGAACTGGTTACACGAAGGCAGAAACTCTACTTTTGTCTAGAGGACTTCGCAAAGCTATACATAGGATCTCCGTTCACGTTGTGCTCTCGAGATGAAGACCTGCTGTCTGAAGTGCACCATTCAACCACGAATGAGATCAGCAGAAAATGAAAAAGACTCAGTATAAAATAAGTCGACTCTACAAAAAGTGCTTATAAAAGACGTGAAAACATCAAGTGAAACAGCAGTATTACCCCATAAACGACACTAGAAACTGGCAAAGAAACAGGTCGGTTGAAGGAGGAGCCAGAAGTAAACTTCCAGAAAGAAGTGAAACTAAAACCAATGAGTCAAAACAACTGTCTTATATCAAATTGCATGAAATGTCCTATATATATTAGCAGTGATATCGAAGATTCACTGGCGTACCACAAACAACATCACAAAGTATAGATACTTAAGTTCTCGTCATTTTTCTGATCAGAGAACGAGAGCTGGAACTAAGAATTATGGAATCAAATTCAGTAATCAAGTAGATTAAAACCTCACATATACTTTCGTGGCGAGAAAAGAAAAGCAGAATGTGTAACCGTAATTTTATTAACATAATATATAGTTTTTTAAAGGTACCCACGTCGGGTGCTTTACCTTTAAGAGTTGGGAATGTACTAATTATAGATCGACAGGCTCGATCGTTAACTGACCCCCATATTAGCGTGTACCGAGAAGTTCATTCATAAATCAATTACTTGTATCATTTGGAAGGAAGAATATACAAAAGCTAGCAATTTATCTTTCTCTCTCTCTCTCTCTCTCTCTCTCTTTGTGAGTGTGTTTGTGTGCTATGGACGGGTAGAGAGAGAGAGAGAGAGAGAGAGACCAGGGGGGCGGGGGGAATATTCCGAATTCTACCTGAATGGCAGAATGTCAGCTGCAGAACCAAATCACATTATTGCGTCATAGTCAACCAACGCTCGTGATATTTCGAAACCTTTCCCGTGATTCACAGAGAAGTCTGACGAGTGAATCAATCCTTCCGTAATCATTGACTAAATTTTTTTCTCTCTCTGAACAAACTGTATCACAAGTAAAATCTTCTTTCTTCCTTTTAATCCTGAATTTGGGTTAAAAACTTCACCCATTCATTATGTATGGCAAATCGAGCTTCCGTGATGACGAAGGTAATAAAAACTGATTGGCAGTCATGAACTTATAATTACTTTGGACTGATCATGAATCTTGCGAAAGATTGGGGGCGGGGGGTGGGGGGATGGGGGTTAGGAGGAACGGAAGGAAGAGGGAAGGAGGAAGGGGAGGGGGTTTAGGAGGAAGGGAGGGAAGTTTAGGCGGAAGGGGGGGATGGGGGAGAGGAGTTTAGGAGGAAGGGGGAATGGAAGAAGGAGGAGAGGGTGTTTATGAGGAAGGGGAAGGAGGAGGGGAGTGGGGTGGGAAAAGTGGGTTGGGATTATAAGTGATGGAGTAAATGGATTATCAATAGCTACCATCCTTGAGAGATTAGTTCGATGGGGATCCATGAGAGAGAGAGAGAGAGAGAGAGAGAGAGAGAGAGAAGAGAATCAAAATACATTTATGAGAAGCAAACTGAATGAAAGTCAATTACATAATATTATATAGGATAATATATTCACACAAGTAACAGACAGACCAGTCAGTGACTCAATATTAAATGAAAAAAAAATTAAATTAAAAAGACAGCCATGCAGACAGACAAAGACGAAATTACAGACACACACAAAAGACATCCAAGAACACCAGAAAAAAAACACGTCTCGTCCTGGAGAAAAATCAAATTAAACCGACAGACATACAGACAGACAGAGACGAAAAGACAAACACACACACACAAAAGACATCCTAAAAACACCAGAAAAAGTCTCATCCTGGAGAAAAATAAAATTAAAACGACAGACATACAGACAGACAGAGGCGGAAAGACACATACACTACACAAAAAGACATCCATAAAACATCAGAAAAAAAAAACGTCTCGTCCTGGAATGTACCAAACGAAATGATCCAATCAAGGGAAAAGTATTTCCCAACTCATTCGAATCCTCAGATTGAATCAAAATGTTCACAAACAGTGCTTGTGGAATACCGTGGATATTTCAGACGGCGGTCACAGCTGCAACCGAAGAAAATAAATGGAAAAAATGGTTATTGATGATTATATCACAAACGGGCCTTCCATTTTTTTTACCCCTGGCTCTTGTCGAGAAAGAATTTGCTTTGGCTTCCATATCACCCCCCCCCCACAACACACTCCGCCTTGTCGAGACGGAATTTACGTTTTCAACGGAGAAAGACGTTTTGGGGAGGACTAGAGAGAGAGAGAGAGTGGTGTCGTTCCTCTGGAAAGGGTTCAATTATCCCTAATAATTGGGTTCCGGTTTAGCCCATATTTTCTGTGTTTATCCATTTTGCTGCCCCCCCCCCCCTCCCCCCCCCCCCCCTCCCCCCCCCCCCCCCCCCCCCCCCTTAAAATTTAGAGATTATCGACGATACGTGCTTGGGCGTTATGTCAACGGACG
>NC_087219.1:37895446-37907946 GCF_015104395.2 Macrobrachium nipponense
TTCAACGTGCTTTGCGAACCTGGTTCTCTATTATGCCAGTCGATTAGGATCAGGAATAGAACAACAAACCTAAATTCTAAAACCATGAAATTTAACCCACTTTCCCCAGTAATACCATTTGGTCTTACCTATTGGCATGGAATCTGAAGCATTTCACACCGAAGGTATCTAGATGAATATTAGGCTACCTTACATATGAGAACTAGAATTTAGACTCCAACCGTGAGACTACATCAGGACCTACTTGTTAACGTGTAATGTGAACCATATTCCGCCAAAAACCATCAGTTAGGAGCAACGGTATGGCTGCTTAACAACACAAACCAGAACATTTAATCTGTAAACACATTTACATTCTTAGAATAATAACTATTTTTGGCAATTGGAAGGGGTTCACATGCCTTTCTTGTTGTCGTGGAATGTGAACCACTCTCCACTCAAGTTACCCATTAGCCTTAAGTGTCGAAAATGTTGGCCCTGACACAAAATGGCAGTTCAGACTGCGAATATTACACTCGAAAGTTATTTTCTCACCTTATGTGGTTTTACAGATTGTGACCACAGAAACTTTTAAGAAACTATAAGTTTTATAGTTTTCCAATGGCTATCATAGGCCGAAATTCCAAGAAGTTAGTCCAAACTTTAAATTTTATAGTTTATAAAGAGGTTTTATACACACTACAAAAAGCTATAAGACATCTAAAGTTTTATGGTCCACTATAAAAACATCTGCTATAAAAACTTTGCAGTTAATCCTTTATCTTGAAGGAAGTTATAAAGGAATTATTGTTCCTTACTATTAACTCGATATTTTTCATCAGCAAATCAAAACAGGAGGACGAGGTAGAAAAACTAAATGATATATATATATATATAAATCAAATGATTCATGTGATACGTAAAACTGGCGTCATATCCATAAAAGTACCAACAGCACCATATGCATGAAACGACATTAATTTTGCATGCGAATATCTCTACAAAATAAAATTCGCAGTCATATTAACTTGAAAAATAGAACAACAGCAGTTATTATGAGGTTAAGTAAGTATGATTGGTTCGTTGTGACTTAGTACTCTGCTTTCACAAGCTAATGACTTGACAATTTCAATTTGGTACTAGCCACTGACTTCTCCAGTTTTAATCTGCTTAAACTGATTACACTAGCAACGACTTAAGGGACTATGATGACAATGCAGGTTTTACTATAGTAGATTCACATCAACCGTGCATCTGATATCTAGGCCCGTACCTTACGACGCTCCTGATTGGCTGTTGATAAGCGAACCACAGGGGTGGAAACTCTCAGTTTCTCTCGAGAGTGTTCACATAGGCAGGATGTATGTTCCACCACTCCTGTGGGATACTTTTGACAGACGTGTCCCTCAGGAGAAGTGGAACATACATACTGCCGGAGTGAGCTTTCTCAAGAGACTGTGAGTTTCCGGCCCTGTGATTGGCTTATCAACAGCCAATCAGAAGCGTCGTAAGGGACAGGCCTAGACATCAAATGCACGGTTGATATGAATCTACTATAGCCACTAAATTGCCACTTCTAAATGGGCAAAACTGATTTTGCTAGCCAGTGATTGTAAGTCGCCATGTGGCTAAGCTGAGTTTACAACCAAGTATTTGCTAGCTACAATTTAGCAAGGCTGATTTACCTGGTCACTGACTCAACAGATATAAGTTGGTAATACTGACTGAATTGGACAGTGATTATATCATCTTTTGATTTACAATTTTTCAAATTACTCTACCTTAAATTTACAACTATCTTCATAGATAACCAAAAGACTGGCAACCAGATAAAAGATTCGACAGATTGGCTATTAAATAAAGATTAAGTCCCATTGGTCACGTGACAATCGATGAGCTACGATTTCTCACCCACACACTGGCAAACCTATTAGCTCAGCTTGCTACCTACTAAGTCAAGACTTGGGAATTCTCCCCCTACCTCTGAATTCTTAACCCATATAACCATAACTCTTTTTTAAAAAGAAAACTGCTTCTATAGGAGGTAAGACTCCATTTTTTGTCTTTTCTCTTTTGACGTACATTTATATGTAAATATATATTACATATATATGCATACACACACCCACACATGTAAATATAGATATATATACATATATATATATATATATATATATATATATATATATTTATATATATATCCTACAAACACACACACACACATATATATATATTTATAATATATATATATATATATACAAATTCATTCAAAAATACATACATACACAAACCAAATAAATATATATATATAATTATATATATGTATGATTGAATACATATCTATTGCTGTAAGTAAATAAAGATACATATATATAGTATACATAATTAACATGTATACAATATATATATAGACATATATATTATGATATTGTAAATATATATACATATCTTACATAACATAATAACATTTATCTACATTGTATTAGCATATATATCAATATTATACATATATGTTATCATATATAAACATATTTTACATATATATATAATATATATTATAATATATATATTATAATATATATTATATATATAATATGAATATATAAATAAAACAAACAACTCTCTATCTGTAACACACACACAAACACGAAGCACATAAGAAGAAGAAGAAGTCGACGAAAAAGAATAAAAAGAAAAAGAAAAAGGGGAGGAGGAGGAAGAAGAAGAAGAAGAAGAAGAAGAAGAAGACAGGGAAACCCATTTGCCAAACAGAAGAAAGTTACCGTAAGGTACGCAAAGAGAATAAAGATGAACTTCGGGGCCGGGGGGGAAGAAATAATGCATTGCCGTGGTAAACTTTCGACGAGCTCTCCTGAGTAGGACCCAACTCTAAAAGGAAAAGGAAAAACTAATGGATAGTTGCAACAGCGGGGTGGAATGTTATTTCGGGTATTATTATCGTTACATATTTTTTTCTGGCATTATTCTTATTATTAGCATTATTATTATTGTTATGTGATGCTGGTGTTTATTTCAATTTTTAACATTTTTGATTTGTCAGAATTAGAATATCATGATATATGATTTTCACTAACTAGGCTTATTGTCTATATATTTGTATATTTTTTCCCGGTATTATTATTATTATTATTTTTATCAATTTGTACACATTCAATCTAATTAATGATGTTGGCCCCATGTTATATTTTCCGTCATAATTAGAATACTGTTATGATATATGAATGTCGCAGGTTAGGTTTCTATTGTCTATACACCTGGATTTGAGGCGTTATTATTATTATTATTATTTTTATAAATTATTATTATTATTATTAGAATATTTTTATGATATATGAATGTCACAAGTTTATATTGTTTATATACCTGGATTTAATGTACGTCTACTTACTTAATTATTATTATTATTATTTTTTTTTTTTTTTTTTTTTTTTTTTGCTCTATCACAGTCCTCCAATTTCGACTGGGTGGTATTTATAGTGTGGGGTTCCGGGTTGCATCCTGCCCTCCTTAGGAGTCCATCACTTTTCTTACTATGTGTGCCGTTTCTAGGATCACACTCTTCTGCATGAGTCCTGGAGCTACTTCAGCCTCTAGTTTTTTCCAGATTCCTTTTCAGGAGGATCCTTGGGATCGTGCCTAGTGCTCCTATGATTATGGGTACGATTTCCACTGGCATATCCCATATCCTTCTTATTTCTATTTTCAGATCTTGATACTTATCCATTTTTTCCCTCTCTTTCTCTTCAACTCTGGTGTCCCATGGTATTGCGACATCAATGAGTGATACTCTCTTCTTGACTTTGTCAATCAACGTCACGTCTGGTCTGTTTGCACGTATCACCCTATCCGTTCTGATACCATAGTCCCAGAGGATCTTTGCCTGATCGTTTTCTATCACTCCTTCAGGTTGGTGCTCGTACCACTTATTACTGCAACGGTAGCTGATGTTTCTTGCACAGGCTCCAGTGGAGGGCTTTTGCCACCGAATCATGCCTCTTTTTGTACTGGTTCTGTGCAAGTGCCGGGCATTCACTTGCTATGTGGTTTATGGTTTCATTTTTCGTATTGCACTTCCTACATATGAGAGATGTTATTTCCGCTCTATCATACTTTGAAACATATCTGGTTCTTAGGGCCTGATCTTGTGCCGCTGTTATCATTCCTTCAGTTTCCTTCTTTAGCTCTCCCCTCTGTAGCCATTGCCAATTGTCATCGCTGGCTAGTTCTTTAGTCTGTCTCATGTATTGTCCGTGCATTGGTTTGTTGTGCCAGTCCTCTGTTCTTTCTGTCTTTCTTCTGTCTCTGTATATTTCTGGGTCTTCGTCTACTTTTATTAGTCCTTCTTCCCATGCACTCTTTAGCCACTCGTCTTCACTGGTTTTCAGATATTGCCCCAGTGCTCTGTTTTCGATGTGGACGCAGTCCTCTATACTTAGTAGTCCTGTCCTCTCCCTCCTTCCTTTCGTGTTATGTATAGTCTGTCCGTATTTGCTCTTGGGTGTAGTGCTTTGTGTATTGTCATTTGTTTCCTGGTTTTCTGATCTATGCTGCGGAGTTCTGCCTTCGTCCATTCCACTATTCCTGCGCTGTATCTGATTACTGGCACTGCCCATGTGTTTATGGCTTTTATCATATTTCCGGCGTTGAGTTTTGACTTGAGTATCGCCTTGAGTCTCTGCATATATTCTTTCCTGATCGTGTCCTTCATCTCTTGGTGTTTTATATCTCCTCCTTCCATTATTCCCAGGTATTTGTATCCTGTCTCATCTATGTGTTTGATGTTGCTCCATCTGGTAGCTTTATCCCTTCAGTTCTCGTTACTTTGCCTTTTTTGTATGTTGACTAAGGCGCATTTTTCTATTCCAAACTCCATCCTGATGTCCCCAGATACAATCCTTACAGTCTGGATTAGGGTATCTATTTCCTTGATGCTCTTACCATACAGCTTGATGTCGTCCATGAACATCAGATGGTTGATTTTGTTGCCTCTTTTCTTGAGTTGGCCGGAATCATGGGATCATGGGCTACTACGAAGAGTAGTGGGGACAGTTAGTCGCCCTGGAAGATCCCTCTCTGATAATTAACCTTCTGCTAGTCTTATTCCAGAGCTTGTATTATTATTATTATTATTATTATTATTATTATTATTATTATTATTATTATTATTATTATTATTATTATTATTATTATTTATTATGAACCAAGATTCATTTGGAATAGATAACTTACACGATAAATAACCAAGAACCGAAAATTATAAAGTAGAATAAAAATAGAAAAAATTAAAAGCAGAGATGATGAACTATCAATAATAAATTATCACGTTTAAACGAGAAAATATATATTTTTCGTCTTCCTCCGCTCTCAATTCCTTTCTCCACTTCTTGTTAAACACTGGCGTTGCATTTCCCAACCCGTCGGCATCAAGTCGACAGGAATTTTTTTTTTTTTTTTTTTTTTTTTAACTGAAACAGGAGATACCACACCCCGGATGGGAAGACAGGAAATTGGATAGAGCAAAGTACACGTTAAGACTAGGACAAAACCCAGCTGCTCATTTTGATGATCACTTTCTGGAATGTTTTAAAATGTGATGGGGTGGGGGGGGGGCAGACTGTAAACCGGAATGAAGTAGGAAGCGAGATAAATGGGCCAAACCTAGCAGTGTAAGGCCATTTAAAATTGAGCTGTCAGGCGGACTATACAGTGTAAGGCCATTTAAAATTGAGCTCTCAGGCAGACCAAACGGTGTAAGGCCATTTAAAATTGAGCTCTCAGGTAGACAAAACAGTGAAGGCCATTTAAAATTGAGCTCTCAGGCAGACAAAACAGTGTAAGGCCATTTAAAATTGAGCTCTCAGGCAGACAAAACAGTGTAAGGCCATTTAAAATTGAGCTCTCAGGCAGACAAAACAGTGTAAGGCCATTTAAAATTGAGCTCTCAGACAGACCAAACAGTGTAAAGCCATTTAAAATTAAGCTCTCAGGCAGACCAAACGGTGTAATGCCATTTAAAATTGAGCTATCAGACAGACCAAATAGTGTAAGGCCATTTGAAATTGAGTTCTCAGGCAAACCGAAAGGTGTCAGGCCATTTAAAATTGAGCTATCACACAGACCAAACAATGTAAGGCCATTTAAAATTGAGCTCTCAGGCAAACCATACAGTATAAGACCATTTAAAATTGAGATCTCAGGCAGACCAAACAGTGTAAGGCCTTTTAAACTAAAGCTCTCAGGCAGACCAAACGGCGTAAGGACACTTAAAATTGAGCTCTCAGGCAGACCAAACGGTATAAGGCCATTTAAAATGAGCTGTCAGGCGGACCATACAGCGTAAGGCCATTTAAAATCGAGCTCGCAGGTAAGACGATATGATGAGGCTAAATGCATACAAGCAAAATCAGTCCTAGCAATAAGGAGTACAATGAAATGGGGAAAAATCCAGTAAGGCATTCGACCTCGACTCGGTTAAGCTCATAGGTTACGAATGTAACCTTTCGAAGCCAAGCTGTGCTCTGATCAAGAATTCACGAAACAAGCTCTTATTTTATTTTCATTTTATTTACTTTTTTTTTTTGTACGGTGTTTTTACGTTGCATGGAACCAGCGGTTATTCAGCAAAGGGACCAACGGCTTTACGTGACTTCCGAACCACGCCGAGAGTGAACTTCCATCACCAGAAATACACATCTCTCACTCCTCAATGGAACGCCCGAGAATCGAACTCACGGCCACCAAGGTGGCAAGCCAACACCGTACCGACCACGCCACTGAGGCGCTGAAACAAGCTCTGAAAGGTGGGCTGTAGTACGTGTAGTCAAGGACATCTTCGCTGACCTTAAGGAGAATGCCCTGTATGTCGCATATTTCAAAGATTCAGTTCATGTTGGGAATCGGTCGATAACGCTGTTTTGTGTAATTGCTCTCCATTTACCTCTACAGTGTGAGTTTTCATTTATTTATGCCATTTCCTTGTCAGTTACATTTAACAGATCCTGTAAATGAACTTTGGAGCGTGCCTTCAATATGGAGCGTGCCTTCAATATGGAGCAAAAAAAAAAAGTGTCCAGTGAGCAAAAAAAAAAATAATTCAGCATATGAATTATGGAGCATGCCTTGAATATGGACCAAAATACACGTCTGGTATATGAGTGATTTCAATTGAATGAAGCTTGAGAAAACAATGTAGATGGAACAGGACGTTTGTGTTGTAAGGAATGCGTCACTTATCTTCACTGTGCCAGAGGTACAACACAAGTGCTCTCGATGCTAATACAGTCCCAGACACTATGCATTCCTCTTCAACCTGTTCTTCTTGATAAACAGACCCTTGACACACCTGATTTTGGATGTAGTGCCTTACTATTTGTAGTCAGTATTTTTTTTTCTGTCCGTGATTTCTAGGTCTTCATTAGTCAAGTCTAATTTTCCTTCACTATATCTTACTATTGGAACATCTTATCTATTGATTATCTTCGAATAATTTTCGCCACTGAGACTGCCCTGAAGTAACACTTTCCTGATGTTTCATATTGTCAGCCTCCATGATTCATGTAACCAGCCTTTCCTATACCCTCAATGATCCTCTCATCTGGGAATTGTATTCCTTCCTGATGGATAGTCTTTTAACTATATTTACAATTGTACCTTTGGCAATGCTAAACTCTGCTTTCTAATCTTCATTTATGATCCAGACGGCCTGTACGAGGGAGTCAACGCTCTTAGCACTTTTTCTAAATTATCTAGATTCTATAATTGAAATGTCAGACATTGATGCCTGCGTTATGCCTTCAGGGTCAGTAGTCATTCTTAGATATTCTGAGGGGTATTATCATCAGCATCATGGAGACTATGAGTAGTAGTGGTGATAGTACTCCCATTGGTAAATTATTATCACCATTCAGCATGAGGAGTCAACATAAATTGATTCTTTACCTGAAAGGGTTATTCATCAGAACCGTACCTTGAACAAACGGATAAAGTATATCAAAGCTCCGGAAAGAAAAGAAAACCTACATTGTGTGTATATATATATATGTGTGTGTGTGTGTGTGTGTGTGTGTGTGTGTGTGTGTATATACACACGACTGTAATTAATATGAAAAGAAAAAAATAAGAAATAGAAATGCAAAAGTGAACTGTACCAAAATAAAGAAAAGGTGACCATGATGGTCGTACCGAGGTAGAACTAATTTTAGTATCGAATTTAACCGGTGACATCCAAGGACCTATCGAATAGGTTTGCTTTGTGAAAATGGAGGATACCACCTAGCTTAATTAATAAGCATTAATGTCACGCATTTCATTTTATTTATGTTAGTACCTCGTTGTATTGCTTACTGTATCATAACTGTCAAATTATACAGAAGTCTAGTTTATATAATTCACTTACTTTTTTTATTTATTTATTCGTATTATAAAAAAAAAATTTTCACGAAGAAAATCCGTAAAGAAACTCTTACATAATTTAATTAATTTAAGACATGATTTCTAATGCTATTTCTAATGCTATTTTATAATACTGCGCCAGAATGGCTAAAATTTTAAATATCTCATAGTTTAAAGTGATTTTTTTCTCTTTTTATCAACTCCAAGACTTGAAAAGAATTTATATTTAATGACAATTTATAACTATAATGGGGCCGTAAACCCAAATGACAAATTTTCTCTAAATAAAAGGGATTTACTCAGACACAATCCAAACCTTTGCTACGTATGCAAAGACAGTAAGAAACGAAATGCATATCAACGATTCCATACAAGCACGGTCACGCACTCGGAAAGTAAGTATACAAGCCTCTTTGTCTATCTTTAATAGTATGCTAAACGCCCATTAATTAGGCTCTTACCTTTCTGTAGAGCTGAAAAGAGCTTCAGTCTCTTTATTCAACTTTCTGCCATTAAAAAAAAAAAAAACAGAAACAAGAGCTGGAAGATTGCTAAATTCCCTATTAATTAGGCTTCTACCTTTCTGTAAAACTGAAAAAAGCCTCAATCTAGTTTATTCGATTTTCTGTCATAATCCATTAAGACTTTGTTTATATATATTAAAAAAAAAAAAAAAAAAAAAAAAAAAAGACAGAAAGAAATCAGAAGCTAGAAGGTTAACAGATTTGATCAGTCCCTCACACCGTTCGCTTCCAGAATGTGGAATTCCCTCCCCATTCTCCTCCTCCTCCACTTTTCCTCTACCACCTCCCCCTTACCTCCCTCCCCCTCTGCTTCCAGCCTTCACTTAAGGCGTGAAGTCCATGAACTTTCTTTTCGAGCCTTGAGGTTCAGATCCTGATTGGTCAGCCAAGGTTTCTTCACCCTTAACAAAATCATTTTTCTTTATACAACCTTAAATATCTACTGCGAAGGAAACCTATTTCTTTCACCCATCAGAAGGTAAAATTAAAATATCATTAAAATCCACAAATATAAAAACAAACAAAACGAAAAAAAAAAATGCCGAGATTTGTCATTTCTGCCTGGTCGGCCACAGTTCTCTTCACCCTCAACAAAATATTACATTCTTCTCTAAACAACCTATAAAAAATGTCTACAGTGAAGGAAACCTACTGCGTCCACCCATCATAAAGTTAAATAAAATACTAAAATTCCACAGAAAGAAAAGTTAAAATAAATGAAACGAGAAATTTCAAGATTTGTCATTTCATCTTTTTTTATGAGAATCCTGCAAAAGAAAAAAAAAAAATTTGTCCTTTTCCAATGTGGGGAACTCCAAACCAATTCCGACACATCCTCGTTTACAAACTGCCGAAGTTTTGCGTCTTGTCTCCCAAGGTTTGGGTCGACTTGCTCTCCAATACGCCCACAAATGCCGAGGAAGCTTGCTTTATTATTATTATTATTATTATTATTATTATTATTATTATTATTATTATTATTATTATTATTATTATTATTTATTTTAAAATTAAAAGTAATGGCTACTTCAGCAGCGTTACACTTGTTGAGATTCTTCTCTATTTTTCGAATAGCGGCTTTTTCCGTGCTACTTAGACAGGCTAGTAGAGCGCCTATAGAGGTCATGATCATATACAGAGTCAAAATTGGTGAATATATTTGAATTTTACAGATAAACTATGATACCATAGTCATCAAAGTCATTAACGATATCTCTCTCTCTCTCTCTCTCTCTCTCTCTCTCTCTCTCTCTCTCTCTCTCTTGAAGCGAGCTTTCGTCTGGAGCTGCCAGACATCCTCGGGCTGCGAAGCTGAGGGTGGACAGATCTTGGAGTGGTGTCCTTCCTCGTTTATAATTGGAGTTGACAGCAGGGGGTCTGCCCCATGCTGATCTACTATTGGCTGGTGGCGGTAGGTCTTCGTTTTCATTGGTAGCCTGAACCAGGTCTCAAGCCACTTTCCCCGCGTTGATGGTTGCGATGCTGTAAGTCCTGCAGCCGCCTAAACCTCCTTAGCGGCGCGGTTACGTTGATGGGCGTTTCGCTACGCTGCGGGACATCACGGCTAACTTGATTATCGTTGGTTGCAGGAGTATCTCGTTCGGGGGCGTTTTCTTCCTTGGAGTTGTCGTGCTCGGTGGTGTCATTGTTGGTGGGAGGAGAAATTATGAGAAGACCTGCCACCAACAATGACACCACCGAGCACGACAACTCCACGGAAGACAATGCCCCCGAACGAGATACTCCTGCAGCCAACGATAATCAAGTTAGTCGTGACGCTCCGCAGCGTAGCGAAACGCCCATCAACGTAAACGCGCCGTAAAGGAGGTCTACGCTTGAATGGGCATTTAGCAAAAATATCCAAACCTGATGCCAGGTTTTTTTGAGAAAATAATCCTATATTTAACTATTATTATTATTCCTATCATTAACATTATTATTAATGAGGTTTCTGAAAGGGCTACTTCAGCCTCTAGTTTTTTCTAGATTCCTTTTCAGGGATCTTGGGATCGTGCCTAGTGCTCCTATGATTATGGGTACAATTTCCACTGGCATATCCCATATCCTTCTTATTTCTATTTTCAGATCTTGATACTTATCCATTTTTTCCCTCTCTTTCTCTTCAACTCTGGTGTCCCATGGTATTGCGACATCAATGAGTGATACTTTCTTCTTGACTTTATTATTATTATTATTATTATTATTATTATTATTATTATTATTATTATTATTCTTATTATTATTATTATTATTATTATTATTATTACAGTTGAAAGGGCATTTAGCTTAAATATCACAAGCTGATGCTAGGGCATTTAACTAATTATTATTAATATTATTACTTCTATCATTATTATTATTACGGTTGAAAGGGCTCTAGCTAAAATACCCAAAGCTGATCCTAGGCCTTTTGAGAAAATTCTATTACTCAAGTATTATTATTATTTTTTTTTTTTTTTTTTTGGGGGGGCCGTCTATCACAGTCATCCTACTCGACTGGGTAGTTTTTGTAGTGTTGGGGTTCTGAGTTGCATCCTGTCTCCTCATTATTATTATTATTATATTATTATTATTATTATTATTATTATTATTATTATTATTATTATTATTATTATTATTATTGTTATTATTATTATTATTATTATTATTACTGTTGAAAGGGCATTAGCTAAGATACCCCAGTATATTATTATTATTTATTTATTATTATTATTATTATTATTATTATTATTAATTATATTATTATTATTATATATTATCGTTGAAACGGCTTTAGATAAAATACCCAAAGCTGATGCCAGGCTCTTTGAGAAATTAATCATATATGTATTTAACAGAAGTAACTATTATTATTATTACTATTATTTATTATTATTATTATTATTATTATTATTATTATTATTATTATTATTATTATTATTATTATTATTATTATTATTAAAGATGAAAAGAAATTTAACAATTATTATTATTATTATTATGATTATTATTATTATTACTACTATTATTATTATTATTTATTTTTTTTTTTTTTTTTGCTCTATCACAGTCCTCCAATTCGACTGGGTGGTATTTATAGTGTGGGGTTCCGGGTTGCATCCTGCCTCCTTAAGGAGTCCATGACTTTTCTTACTATGTGCGCCGTTTCTAGGATCACACTCTTCTGCATGAGTCCTGGAGCTACTTCAGCCTCTAGTTTTTCTAGATTCCTTTTCAGGGATCTTGGGATCGTGCCTAGTGCTCCTATGATTATGGGTACGATTTCCACTGGCATATCCCACATCCTTCTTATTTCTATTTTTAGATCTTGATACTTATCCATTTTTTCCCTCTCTTTCTCTTCAACTCTGGTGTTCCATGGTATTGCGACATCAATGAGTGATACTTTCTTCTTGACTTTGTCAATCAACGTCACGTCTGGTCTATTTGCACGTATCACCCTATCCGTTCTGATACCATAGTCCCAGAGGATCTTTGCCTGATCGTTTTCTATCACTCCCTCAGGTTGGTGCTCATATCACTTATTAATGCAAGGTAGCTGATGTTTCTTGCACAGGCTCCAGTGGAGGGCTTTTGCCACTGAAT
>NC_087219.1:37912946-37915446 GCF_015104395.2 Macrobrachium nipponense
AGAGAAAACTAAACATTTTTAATGACCTTACCGAGTAAACTAAATCCGAAGACAAAAGAATGTTAGAAACAATAAATAATTACGATACAAATCTACGAATAAAAATTGTAGGATTAAAAAATGAAACAAAATTACACTGAAAAAATATTTTGTCAAAAATAACGACGTACTAAAGAAGTTTAGTAATACATGATTCTCCGTAAAAAATATGGTTTGTAGCTGCTGTTGTATTCATTCTTAACTTTGATAATACAAGCGCTCATAAAACAAAAAGGTCTGTCATCTCTATCAAATAATAAATTACAAAAATTACGCTGAAAAAATATTAACCAAAAAATAACGACGTACTAAAGAAGTTTACCAATTGAATATTCTCCGCAAAAATAAATAAATAAATAATTATGTTGTAACTACTGTTGCATACATTCTTACCTCTGATGACACAAGCGCTCATAAAACGAAAAGGTCTTGCACCTTAAACCAAAAGATTATTAGGATAAAAAAAAATTCCCAGCGCTTTCTGGAACAAAATTCGACCCTTACGTCTCCATAAATTGAAATTTACAAATGGTCACAAAAATATAACAACACTTGAAAGATTAAATCTGAACTCTCACGGACTTAAGAACAAAATGGATTCCACAAACTCAAAGGGAAAAGGGAAAAAGGAAAAAGCAGAGAACCAAAATTTTTAAAAAAATATATAAGAAAACCTTTCAGTGGGGATTTAACAAATGAATAAAACTTCAATGAAAATGTCAGTAAAAACACGTTAGTTTAAAAATCATGATCTGTTTTTCTGGACGTGTTTTTTTTTTTAATCCCAGGTAAGGCGTATTGTGGAAATTCACAGAAAAATTCAGAAATGGAAAATGGATATTAAAAAATGAAAAATTCGATGACCGTCGGTTTAGTGAATAAGGCAGAAAGCGTCACTTTAATTTTACTGGGGACTAATTTAGATCCACTTCGGGCGGAAAGAGGGAGAAGGGGAAAATGAATGAATTGAAAACAAGAGGGAATAAAAACTGAAATGGAGCCATTTTCTCTTGGATTACAAACTCGGGTATTTTTGGAAAAATGTGTTCAGCATACCTTTCACTAAAAATCTAGGGAATAACGCACGTACACACACAAACAAGCGTGCACACATAAGCACATACTGCGCATACACGCATACACCACACATACATTTATATATATATATAGATATTCTATATATATATATATATATATATATATATATATATATATATATATATATATATATATATATATATATATTATATACTTATATATATATATATATATATATATATAATATATATATAGAGATATATAAATATATAATATATATACATATATATATATATATATATATATATATATATACATATACCTATATATAGATATATAGATATATATATATATATATATATATATATATATATCTATATTATAGATAGATATATATATATATATATATATATATATATATCATATCATATATATCTATATATCTATATATATACATATATATACTATATATATATATATATATATATATATATATATATATATATACTATATCACAACATCACCACTTTCACTATTATACCATCGAGCACTTATAATCTGACAACATATATCATGAAGATGACCTTGCAAAGAGTCTTCAACATTCCTCGCGCGCCGAGTTTGGCGTGCCAATCGACCTCGCAGGAAGTTCGGGTTACCTGTATCATGGCCTTGACCTGTATATTACAGTTAATCGCGCGAGCGAGACAATCTGCGTTTGGTCCAGACGAACTAACAACCTTCGGGTGAGTTTACCACCAATTAGGCAGGGCTCGTTCGTTCCTTTCTGTCTCGCAATGGACGTCTTAATTAAGAAATGTAACCCAATCACAGAACTTCAAGTCATGAGCAATATTAAAAGCCTCCTGTTCTTAACCAGGGAAGCTTTCTACCTTCCTTCCTCACTTATTCACTCTCCACTAATTTCACTTTGCTCTTCTTCTCGTCATCTGCTTTCTCTCCTATTATGTCGCCGGTACTACTCGGAAAAAAAATCACAGACTTCTTGGGAATAACTCGTAACAACGGACGTCCTCCTTTGGAAGGGGGAAGCCAGAGTTCAAATATCGTACTAGATTACACGAATCTTTATAACAACGCTGCGTGGATTACACTAACAATTCACTACTTTAATTACAACAGTGTTTATGCTTTATCTCTTTAAAACCAGCATTTCAAGCGTATCCTTTCATTTTCTTTTAAGTATTTTTACATAACACTCATGATAATGTAAATAAAAAAAAAAGCCAGGAGCACACGAATATACACACAATTGTCTCCACACTTGGTTATAAGCGCTCCCTCAAGAGTCCAGCCGCCCAACTAGACGAAGCGGCGATGAGGAACTTTTTTCCAAGATCTCATGAGCACAAATTCACAAGTGCTCACCCTTTCCCACTTGTCGTCAAGTGTTTGTCACTCT
>NC_087219.1:37920446-37935446 GCF_015104395.2 Macrobrachium nipponense
TGTAAAACACAAAGGTTTCTAATCTTGTTGATGCATTGATCGAAATTTCACATTTTCTTCCTTTTTCCTTCTTTTCAGTCAATTCTGGTTTCACTCGAAACCAGAATTGACTGGTTCTTTTCTCTGTTCTAGTACTTTAAAGATTCTCTTATATTCTCAATCTTGCTGTCCAACCACTAAAACTCCCTCTTTTCTCTGTTCTAGTACTCTTAAGATTCTCTTATATTCTCAATCTTGCTGTCCAACCACTAAAACTCCCTCTTTTTCCTTTTTTTTTTTTTTTTGTTCTAGTTTAACTCTTAAAGAAAATTCTATGATCCTTCATCTGCTGTCCAACCAAAACCTAAAACTCCGCTTTTTTTTTTTTTTTTTTTTTCTTGTTCTTTTTTAAGTAGTCTTAAGATTCTCTTATATTCTCAATCTTGCTGTCCAACCACTAAAACTCCCTCTTTTGCCTGTTCTTAAGAGCTGAATTGGCGAAAGTTCCCCACTGCTGGGCTTGACAGCCTAAAATTTCACAAAATCGAATAAACCTTCTTTCCATGAAACTAATTATACCTTTCAGAAAACAAGGTATTAGTAAGCCCAATAATTTATCTCTTGACTTCTTTCTTTAGACACTCAACAATAACTTCCAGAAGTATTTCAGAATAAAAAATAAACCTCTTTAAATCTCGTGTTAGTCAAATCTACATATCAGCTATCATCAACAAAAAACGAATTTTAACGGTGCCTGCATATAAAAATATATATATAAATAAGTAAATAAATAAACATTTAATATAATATACACATACGTACAATACTTACATTTATATTTATCTAAACACACACACATATATGTACATATATATATACGCCAAAACCAAATAAGACTGCTGTACTTGTTACCCGAACTCATGTTATTTTAATTAAAACAAATCAGCTCCGGCCACAATTAGCCCAATCAATACCTCCTAATGATGACCTCCTATTTAGCAAAAATGGGAAAGTCTAGATTATTAATCGTGAGGCTTGTATAGTTGTGTTTTGCATTCCAATAGAGAGGAACCCCCTTTTCCACTAATGAATGATTAACTAGAATTAGTATATATTATCAAAAAATATCCACATACTCATAATACGAGGATATACATTCCATTATTATTTAGTTTAGAACGATGGTATAGCATCAGTCTTGTCAGAATCTGCTGAAAACCTAAAAATGAATATGTCAATAAACTAATTAATATATCGTATATATTGATAGAAAAAATATCCACTTACTCATGTAGAAATTTCATTATTAACTCATTTGAAGAAGATGGTACCATCAGTCCTGTCAGAATTTACTAAAAGAGGTCCAAAAGTTAATATATATCAATAAACTCATTAATAAATGTAAAAATAAATAAAGAGCCTCGATAAGTGACTGACACAGGTACATGTTTAGTTTAATTATGTTGCCACAAAAAAGTGTTTCAATTAGTTAGTTCTGAACACCTATGATTTTCTGATCAGGTGAGGATGGCAATGCTGGACTTGTTCTGTACTGGGATAGGGGATGACTGAGAAACGTCAGACTACCTTGGCTAAATATATTTAAAAAGCTATGGCTCCTTTGTTTATTTCCCAACGTTAATTTTTAACAGCTATTTGTTTTTCTCCCTTTATACTTCTCTCTTTTTTGTCTTTATTCCCTTCTTTTTTTAACATTGATATCCTTAGCAACTTCCCCTTGACCTGTTACAAAATTAAAAACGAAGAAATGCTGATCAACGGGGCAATTTAAAAGTTACTTATAATTACCATAAGAATAGAACAGAATACAGAATTTAGGCAAAGGCCAAGCCCTTCGGACCTATGAGCTCATTCAGCGCTGAAAGGGAAATTGACAAAAAAAAAAAAAAAAAAAAAAAGTTTGAAAGGTGTAACAGGAGGAAAAACCTTTTGCAGTTGCACTGTGACTCAGCTGCTTAAGAGTGGGTGAAAAGTGTGATGGAAGAGAGAGAACATGAAAGGAGGTACAGTAAAAGGAATGAAAGAAGTTGCAGCTGGGAGCCGAAGAGACTCTGCAAAGACCCTGAAGTATACTATAGCACTACACTGCCCCTACTGGAAGAATATTACCGTCAGGTACGACACTGATACGAATAATAATACTTCACTAGGAAGCACAGTGAAAGGAATGAAAGGAGTTGCAGTTAGGAGCCGAAGGGACGCTGCAAAGACCCTGAAGTAGACAATGGCACTAACTCCCCAAGGGGAAGAATATTGCCATCAGGTACGACACTAAAACGAATAATAATCCTTCACTACCCACCAACCACATTCATGGAGGAAATTTTGGAATCCGTATGGAAGGAGGGAGCCTCTGCAGACACCTCGCACCGGTACACCCCCGTGGCTTCCAGGGAAAGCCTCTTCACCCTGACCCTGCCCTCGTTCGAGGACTCGATGTCCACCTCAATGGGGTCGTGGACGATAGGGAAGGTCTTCTTCGGCGGGTTCTCGGCGGGCGTCCAGCGGTAGAACTCGTCCAGCCCCAGGTACCACTTCAGGGCGTAGATCTTGTCGCCGCCCCCGGCGTAGTCGCAGTCCAGCCAGGTGGGCTGCTCCGTCGTCATGATGTTGGGCACCGCCATCCGCGTGATGTGCAACTTGGGCGCTACATCTGCAAGGTGGGAAAAAGGAGGACAGGTGAGTAACAAGCGCCACAGAGAGTTTGTGAAAGAGTTGTGCTGTCGTTTTGAAAATAGGAGTCCTATATGAACTGCTAATGTGAATGTATGTATGTATAGTTTTATATATCTATAAATGTACACACACACACACACATATATATATATATGTATGTATATATATATATATATATATATATATATATATATATATATATTATATAATATATATATATATACTATATATATATATATATATATATATATATATATATATAATATACTATATATATATATATATACATACATGTGTGTGTGTGTGTGTGGGGTGTGTGTGTGGGTATGTATGTATGATTATATATATATATAAGGAGCCCATGAAAACGCCAAAATGCAGAAAAGTAAGTACTATATTTCAAGTGGACTGCTGCCTCCCTCTCTGAAGTACATTTTTGTACATCATATATATATATATATATATATATATAGATATATATATATATATATATATATCAAGAAAATGTCACATTAGAAACTCGTTACTGCTACACGTAATAGTTAGTTTATATACTTTAAAACTTACCTCGTTTAGGTTTGTGAATTTGAGCGTATGAGAATATGACATTTTTCAATGCGTTATGCATACACGAATACCTATGTCTTTGTACTCGCTTTCCTCTACATAGAACACTTGAACAGAAAGAATTTACAAATGTACTGGTGAAGGTGAGATTTGACATTTTATGAGAATGGCAAAAATAAATGGCAAAAATAAGATAAATAAGTATATCTTAGTTTTACCAGATCACAGAGCTGATTAACAGCTCTCCTAGGGCTGGCCCGAAGAATTAGATATTTTTACGTGGCTGGAAACTAATTGGTTACTTGGCGACGAGACCTACAGCTTATTGTGGGATCCGAACCACATCGAGAAATGAATTTCTTTCACCAGAAATAGATTCCTCTGATTCCCCGTCGGCAGAGCAGGGAATTGAACCCCGACCCCGAGATCGGTAGTCGAGCACGTAACCGGCTCCTCTAACGAGGAACTGGGACAAATAAGAGACGACATATTTTCCCATGATGCAGGAAATGAAGGAAGGAGTTTAAATGTCCAAAATGAACGAGAGTTGAAAACTTATGGTGAGAGTACAAATGAAATAGCATTTTATTGAGTTATGTTATTATTAGTATAAATAATGGGCAATGCTTATTTTCAGTAGTCTGAGACTTAAGAATCAAGAATAACCAGTGATGTCCTTATAAATATACATATATATATATATATATATATATATATATATATATATATATATATATATATATATATCAAATATATATATATATATATATATATATATATATATATATATATATATATATATATATATATATATATATATATATACACGTATATTGTGAGAGGGCATAATGGCGATATCTTTCACAGAATAACGCGATAAAGAAACACTGTAGCCTTTTTTGCAGTATGGATGAGATATATGGCCCTGAAGTTAGAGGATGAATGGGTGCGGGGAGTTGGGGGTGGGGCTGTAACTAATGTTCAGTTTTTTTCCAGATTCCTTCCATTGGGAGGGGAAAAAAAAAAAAAACTATTTTTAAAAAAAAAAAAAAAAAAAAGAGGTGGGAAAGTACACACACAGATACAAACCTATCTGCAGAAAAACTCTCTCTCTCTCTCTCTCTCTCTCTCTCTCTCTCTCTCTCTCTCTCTCTCTATCTATCTATCTATCTTCGATAACTTAGCAGGTTATTTGTTTTTTTTTTTTAATATGCGAGATATCTTCTTTCAGTATTTCCCTTTACCTCGTCTTACTTCTTCCTAATGAACACCATATTCTTTGGAAGATTGAATTTCAAGTCACTGGACCCTGTGGTGGGCTTGTTCCATATGAATAGGGTTCATCTTCTAAATAATAATAACTAGGCACGATCCCAAGGTCCCTGAAAAGGAACCTGGAAAAATGAGATGTTTAATTAGCTCCAGGACTCATGCAGTAAGTGTGTGCTCGTGGAAACAGCGAACGTAGTATGAAAAGCAATGGATTCTTAAAGAGACAGGATGCAATCCGTAGCCCCACAATATAAAACCACCCAGTCGAATAATAATAATAAAATTCGACAGGTACCAACGCAGCACTGCTGGAAACAAGATGAAACTAACCAAACCAGAGCACAAGCCAGGTCTTTCATTGTGCAGCTGTCAAAACGACATCAAATATGAATGAATGCCTTTGTCATATTACATGAAGCTAAAAAGCACTTCTGAATTAAATAGCCGTGACTACATATCTTATGCAATATTCTACCGCCCCGCCCCGACCAACCCCCCAAAATGGTGGTGGTGGTGTTGGGGGAGGGGATATTCTCCCGACCCAAGGGGGTGGGGTTGGGGGTGGGGAGAGAATTAAAATACGTGAGGACTGAGCTCTTAATGTCCAGCATGGAATATGCAACTAACACACACACTCTCTCTCTCTCTCTCTCTCTCTCTCTCTGAAAGTAATAAATGTCCGAAGACCCGGTAACGAATAGAGCTGGAAGACTGGACGCCTGGACGACCGGGGAGGATTTACGAACGAACTCCGGATGACACAGTGCGAACGTTACGACGATTTGTGTGTGTACCTTTCGTCGCAAAAAAAAAAAAAAAAAAAAAAAAAAAAAAAACAAAAAAAAAAAAAAAAACTCAGGGGCGTACGTCACGCCCCTTTCCCTGTTATGGCGGTGTTGTTGCAGTTTACCATATGGGTGCTATAGGTGTGATTCACATGTTCTCTCTCTCTCTCTCCCCTTTGGCTGGGTTAGAAAGCAGAAATGGATGCTTTTATTAAAAGCATTAAATGAATATAGGGGAAATGGCATGTGGAGAGAGAGAGTTACAAGACGTTACAAGGAGAGAGAGAGAGAGAGAGAGAGAGAGAGAGAGAGAGAGAGAGCAGACACAAGATAAAATACCCAATAGCTGAGAGAGAGAGAGAGAGAGAGAGAGAGAGAGAGAGAGAGAGAGAGAGAGAATGGTTGAAAAGTTCAGATACAAGATAAAATACCCAATGGCAGAGAGAGAGAGAGAGAGAGAGAGAGAGAGAGAGAGAGAGAGAGAGAGACTATGGGTGTAGAGTGAATATACCATAAGAAAAAAAAAACCTTTGATATGCCAAATTGTTTTGAAAATAACAATATAAGACTAGGATGGTAACGGCAACAGTAATTAAGCATATCCATAGGTAAGCTTCGCCATTGCTTTGTACTTAAAAATACTACGAACCATTAACACAATTAGCTATCCAAACCTAATGCTATATAATGTTATATCATTTAAATACAAGCACTAATATTCAGTTCTATTGTTTTGTGAGTGACGTAATCCTGATGAAGTAGAAACGTTTTATGTTTAAATTAATATAAACAGTTACTTCCTGATGGGCGCCTGTAGAACACATTAACCACTTTTGTAAGCCTGTCTATGGCACTTCGCCTCGTTAAGGTTTCGTAACACACGTCAGGTCTCCCTGTCTCACATTTAATGCGTGTGAACAGTCGTGAACAGGAGAGTCATCCACTCATCAAGCCACACACTTTCAAGAAGAATTCGATTCCTTCTTTAGTATTTCCAAAGTTATTTGACCTCTATCTTTTCAAACAAGGAGATTCACTTTAGGAGTTATGCCTTTTTTAGTTAACAACAACAAAAATCTGCATGATACAGTGCAATATTTTATAGAAATGTTCACACTCAAGTACTAAAAATGGAAATACCATCTCGATTGGTTTAAGCATGTAAATATCAATCCAAATTTCATAAAATTTTAAGTGCCTTTTGGCTATATAAAGTTGAATAAAGATCTACCTTGACTGCATTTAACCTATATATGTACACTTCCTACTTTTTGAAGTATTGGGAATATCGCTGGAAATTTCCTTTAAAAGGCATAAAAAACCATAAACCTTTTCCAGCATTCAACAACGTCCTCATTCGAATATCCGCTTAATATGTGCAGGAAACTAAATAATCTACTGACGCAGAAATAATAAAAGATACAGGTTATTCCAACCACCTACAAAAATAACTTGCTTCTCTAGCCAAAAATAACAAAATAATTCTTAAATATCTAAATCCAAGATTAAACAATTAGTTGCCGGTTGACGGAAGAAAATTAAATTACTCTATCCTATTACCAAATCAGGAAAAAATAAAAAATAAATAAAAAATCGACTTTCTTTGTACAGCGTATAATTCTGTATGATCCTCTGCCCATGAAACTTTCAGCCACGGCCCAGTGGTGGCCTGTCCTATAGCGTTGCCAGACGCATGATCAGGGCTAACTTTAACCTTGAATAAAATTAAACCTACTGAGGACAGAAGGCTGCAATTTGGTGTAATTGCTAATTGGAGGGTGGATGATTAACATACCAATTTAAACTCCTCTAACCTCATTAGTTTCTAAGATCTGATGGCAGACAGAAAAAGTGTGGACGGACAGGCAAAATCATTTCAATACTTTTGTTTGACACAAAAATAAAAACTCGAAGACAATGTTAATGTATCTAATCAAATTTATTCCGTGACCCACCTGAATGGATACATCCACTTTTTCTTGTTTTAACACTGAAACAACGAACAAAAACTACAATTCAAAGCCTTAGTAAATACAACTGATTTCAGAGAGATCTCAATTTCTATATTACAAAATGCTTGAAATAATAAAACCAATGATATGCTATAAGTTGTAACATATCTACATGGTTTAAATTCTAACATATCTATATCGTTTAAATACAGCATGCCTTTCAGTATAATAACTACAACAAGCTATAAATCTACAACGTGCTATAATTCATAATACTGTATATACCTATAACATCTTTAAATCAAAATACAGCATATCCACAACATGCTTAAAATCATTAATATATCAACAGCACGATTTACATTTCAGTATCTACAACACGCTTTATATTAAAATATATCTAAAAAAGCCTTTATAATATAACATTTCTACAACATGTTTTATGCGTTATAATATCTACAACACGCTTTAAGGGGTCGATTGCCTAATGGGACTTCTCCACTGCCTTATATCAAGGCATCATCCTCCACCAAACTCTATATATATATATATATATATATATATATATATATATATATATATATATATATATATATATATATATATATAGATATAAGATATAGATATAGATATATATATATAATATATATTAAATATATATATATATATATATATATATGTGTCTATATCTAATAATATAATAAATATATATTATATAATAATATTACATGATATAATATAATGTAGATATATACATTATATATATATATATATATATATATTATATATATATATATATATATGTATGTATATATATATATATATATATATATATATATATACATACATATATATATCTATAATACTATATATATATATATATCTGTGTGTGTGTGTGTGTGTGTGTGTGTGTATACAGTATATATATATATATCTATATATATATATATATATATATATATATATATATATATATATGTAATCCCCAAAAGTATAAGATGGTCATTGTCAATAACCTACTATGAGATTCAGGCCATCTGTAACGGTTTTTTCGCAATAACTTTTTATCTATGCATTTCATAAATATAACGCTTATTCAGAATACACATTATATCTACACATAAATTTTGACTGTATTCTGCTTTACTTAGGTTGAATAAATTTGGTACTTACAATGTAAAAGTGACTTTTTTTGAAGATGGGCCAACTTACTCAGAGAAAAGGTTTCGAACGCACTCGTTACGTAACTTATGACAGCATTTCTTCCCTCTTTCTCGATGGATGATTGGCTATACGTAACAAAGGCTATACCTCTGGCAACAATGACAAACAAATCTAAATACAAGCAAAGCAGCACACCTTTATGAACTCTGAACCTCTCCACTGATAATTGTCATAATGAACAAACCAACAAAATATGTTAATAAATACAAAAACACTTCGATTATTAGTCTAACTCCCAAAATAAGTTTCCTAAGAAATTACAGTCTGCTTTATAGGTCACAATCAGATTGACAATATATGTATAGATGGTAATTTTCAAAAACATAGTGGACAAGCTTGATTTTATTTATTGGCTATCTACCTATTTACTGAAAAAAAAATAGTCGGTACCGTATTTTGGCTTTAAACCTTCACCAATAATTATCTTCAATATGATAACTTCATGAGGCTCCACCCACTTTGGCCTCGTTATAATTCAGGATAACACTGAAGGCTATCATGGGCATTGTTGGATTAGAAAATTTAACTTCTGGCTATAAAAACTCATTTCTCGAGTAGTTGTAAGAAGTGCTAAATGATCCTCAAGGATCCCAGCAGTTGGCCTAAACGTTTAATTCATGTATATTACTGCTATACTGTTGCGGCACTACTGCTACAGTAGTATTACTACGCTAGCACAGATACCCCACCCACATCTATGTATCGTTCCGCCATTCATAAAGTCTTTGGGTTTCAGAGCCGATGGAACAAGGTGAATGGGTTTTTGTCTAGTGGATGGGCGGCGCAACATTTCGTCAAAAGGTGTTTACTTTGCTTACGTAATGAATGTTTTTCGACTCTTGGCTCGTAATCATTGGCCATGGCGTCGGCTAGATCATTTTTACTCTATAAAAAATTAAAACTATCCGGTTTAGGTTATTGATAATGCTGACAAAATTTGTGTGTGTTGTATGTGTATAGTATATATATACTATATATATATATATATATATATATATATATATATATATATATGTATGTATGTATATATCCCCAAAAGCATAAGATGGTCAATAACCTAGACGCTGTGAAGCCAGTTTTAGTAACTTTACATCAATCAATCAATCAGCTTGAGATAAATAGAGTTCTAAGGGTTACAGCCTTTTCAATTGCTCTGCAGTGTCTGTCAGTTTGACAGAATTAATCAACAACGAGAATTCCACAGATCATTGGTTTGTTCATTCTTAAGATATTTTCGAAGGCCAAATCGCGTAGCATGCTCTGGGAACCTTATGCCTAGAAGCAGTAGGTCGCGGTGTGATCTAAGTGGTCACATGAAGGAATGTAGTTACTTATATTATATTCATCTCCCTAGAACATACTTTACCGTAATTTTACAGCACATAAACCTGCTTTATAGAGTTGCTTATTGAAGTCAGTACTTTGTTAACGTTTTAAATGTATTAGGCAATTATCTAATTGCATATAATTAACGAAGGGGCGGAGGGGGGAGGGGGTGGGTGTAAGAATCTTTATTGCTCAACCGTAGCGTAATCATTATGACTTAATTACATTTCATAACCTGTATTGCCCAACACCTCAGTGGTACGAAAGCATTTAAGTTTAATTAATACTTTTCTGCCATGATTATGCGTTCCTAATTCTAATGAGATTTTCGCAGGTGTTTTCTTAGCCGTTATTTAATGAGAAATACTGTTTGTTACAATATTAAATAAATTTTTTAATGACATTGTTCAAGTGATGTTTAAGTTTTGTTATCAGATTAAGTCTTTTGTTTTTGAGCATATGATAGATTTGTACTCAATTAGATAGAGGTTGATTACTCATAATGCTTGCACCAGAGAGAGAGAGAGAGAGAGAGAGAGAGAGAGAGAGAGAGAGAGAGAGAGAGAGAGAGAAATAATTTTTGTGCATGAAAGGAGAATTTTTCTGTGTATATCTGCGTGAGAGAGAGAGAGAGAGAGAGAGAGAGAGAGAGAGAGAGAGAGAGAGAGAGAGGTTTAGTGGAGAGATATGAAAAAATTCTTATGAGTATAAAACAATAGAATATTAACTTTAAATCGGCATTAGAGAGAGAGAGAGAGAGAGAGACGAGAGTAGAGAGAGAGAGAGAGAGAGAGAGAGAGAGAGAAATAATTTTTGTGTATAAAAGGAGAATTTTTCTGTGTATATCCTATAACCGCCGGAGAAAAAGCAGAAAGTAATAATGCCAAATGAATGGAAATATGGCAGAGAGAGAGAGAGAGAGAGAGAGAGAGCCACTCGATGGTCTCGCATTTGTAGCGAACGCAACGTTGAAATGCAGCATTTGGGCGCAGTACGGACGAAACATCTCGAGAATAACGATGTTTATGGGCCGAGCAACATCTCCGCCAGTGCCTCATTAGGTGAAATTGACGGTCCGGAATATCGTTGGATTCGTGGTGGATTACTCAAATCAGCCGAATATTTGCTAAAAAGAGCATAATGATGTCTATTCTGTTTCCAGAATGTTTTTAACTCGTTTAGGGAGATTGAAAGAGCGTGGTTATAGCTATGTATATAATGCATGTGTTGGTCGGCCTATATGATATATTGTGAATGCTACTGTGCCCATGCCTTCAACGGAATAAGGTGCTTTTATTTTGCATACTTAAACATATATATTATATATATATATATATATATATATATATATATATATATATATAGAGAGAGAGAGAGGAGAGAATAGCGAGAGAGAGAGAGAGGAGAGAGAGAATGTTGGACGAGGGTAAATCGAAACCTGGAATTCGTTGCCTTTTGTTTTCATACTCAGGTAAAAAAATGTTCGCCAGTGATCGGGAATACAGAAGTTTTAGCATTCGAAAAATATGGTTGCAACGTGTATATAGTGTTTTTATGGGCCATTTCTATCTTCACAGTGTACTGTTGGGTTACAGCAAAAGACATTCGTGTGAATACACAATTCGTTGTAAATAATTGAATTACGCTCAGGTATGCATCATGTTTCATTGTCTTTATAATTGGAAATGCATTTCCATACAATACATGTCTAGTATTTAGGTGTTAATTTTAGTATGCGTTTATTTTAAAGTGTATCAGGGGTTCCATTTGGGGATTTCAAAATCCTTTACTTCAGGTTAAGGAAACAGAGTCCGCATGAATGTTGGGCGCATTCTGCTGTGACTGTGATGCCCCCATTCAATGTTTGTGAGCCGTCTGTGGATTTTGTACCTTTCTGTGATTGATGGGCATCAGTCTTTTAATAACATGGCGTTGCCTGTAATTATTGAGGCACAGTCTAGGAATGTTATAATTCAGTCTGTTATCGATGGGGCACAGTCTGTATTATAATTAATTCTGTGATAGATGAGCATCAGTCTTTTAACAATGGGACACAGTCTGTAACTAGTGAGCCACAGTCTGTAGATGTTCTAACTCAGTCTAGGATTTATGGGCAAGTCTGTGGATCTGATGGTGTAGTTGTTTAAATGCTTGAGCGAGGTCTGTGGATCCTGTAGAGTATTGATATAAAAAGGCATAATAATGAACTTAATTCATTAACATGTACCTCATTCAGCAACATGGTCCGCGGACTGGAAACTTCATTCATTAAGTTCCCTCCAATTCTGTAATGAATGTTGTAATCTTAGATGAATCGGTAGACAAATACAATGGACGGATTAATGATATTGTTACAACTGCTATCTCTTGAGGCCTTGGTAATAAGTTAGAATGTTATTTTAGATTAGATTAAGCTGACCTTCTGCCAGCACGGGCTCTTGCTCATAGAGCAGCCCGTGAGGTTAGTAATTTGTTCACAGCAGTTGCCAGCAGCCGGAAAAATGATGATAACGATAAGACAAACATCGATTTAAAAGGAAATATCAGAATAGTGAGACAAATAACAAAGGCCACATAGTAAGATAGTAGCAGAAAAAAGTAGTTAGCAGAAAAAGTAGTTAGCAGCAAGAATAATTACAACAGCAGAAAAAGTTTAAGGTAAATGAGTTGTTAGTTGAAGATGGTAGTACAGTTACCGTACTAATTACAACATAAACACTTTTTTTTTTAATTCTACTCATAACATCTTCAGTGTAGCTTCTGTTTCAACTAAGCTATATTTACAGTGTGTCAGGATAAAAGAACTACGTACATTGACGAAGTCCTTTCGAGTAAAGGTTGACAAACTCTTGAGTGTAATAGGATCCGTTTTAACACTTCGGTTGCTTGTTAACTTTATTTAAATTTGGAGCACCTTCGATAAATCCCATTTTGCAATATCATGGGATGTGTTCTCATTTTGGAACTTAGTAGGACATGTTTATTACTGTTATAATTTAGGACATAGAGGTCCTTATTGTGAATTACAGTATATTACTTCTTCAGATATATTTGGATATGTCTATATTTTAGGGTACCACGGGACATAACACTTACCATATATTTATGGTACGATAGGACATAACATTTGCCATATTTTAGAGTACCATGGGACATAACACTTGCTATATATATAGGGTACCATAGGACAAAACACTTGCTGTATTTTAGGGTACCACAGCACTTAACACTTGCTATATATAGGGTACCGTAGGACATACTTGTTATATTTTAGGGTATCACAGGGCATAACACTTGCTGTATTTCAGGGTACCACAGGACATAACCTGACATTTCTCGTAGTGTCCTTAAGTGAGTCAATCCGAGGAACCTTTTAAGACATACCATGTCCTCCCATATTGTATGACACGTTGCTGCATAAGGGGGCTTAGAAATAAGTGTCACTTATTGTAAATGTTTTTATGAAATGCCATTTTGCCTTGCCGGAGCTAATTTGAAAATACCAAACACCACTTATTTAAATTGATGCCGACAACACAGTCCCTTCTGAAGCATTAATTAGTGCAACACTTTATCACGAAAGATGGACCCTTGCGCTTACACACACAGTTTGCAATGTAGCACAAGCTCATTAGAAGAAAGGAAAGAAAAAAAACCACTTTGTCAAAATTCATGAGAGAGGTCATTTGTGTACCTTTGTCGCTTGAACATTTTTGCAGTATATAAGCTCGAGAATTTAGCGCGCGAAAGAGCAACGTTCTAATCATTTCGCTGCGGAATTTCGAAATATTCGGAATTTGAAGAGAAATTTCAGATTTTCGGGCTTAAAGGGAAACGTTTATGATGCGTCAGGAATGCTGACAGTACATTTTGATATTGTTTTTGGCTCTGGAAGCTCGTCATTATTATTATTGCCGATCGCATCAGACTCTCTCTCTCTCTCTCTCTCTCCCCTCTAAACAAACCCCTCTCCCGGGTCTCTTCTCTTCTTTCCTCTTCTCTCTTCTCCTTCGATCTCTCCTCTCTCTCTGTTTTCATGGGGGCAATAGTTTTATATGGAAGCCGGTGGGATGGGCAGCCATAGCTAGCTCAAATGTGAAAGAAATGAAGATAAAAAAAAAAAAGGCTTCAAGTGAAAAATAAAAATAAAATTGGGATTATCCCAATAAGAAAATGTCAGTTCTAGCACTTGAAATAAGGAGAGCTTGTATGTATGAGAGAGAGAGAGAGAGAGAGAGAGAGAGAGAGAGAGAGAGAGAGAAGAGAGAGAGAGAGAGGTTGCTTTGCTGTACAAAATATGTTTAACCTTGGGAGTACTTGTCTAATCATTTAGGGCACGCCACTCAAAAGGAATTTTACGAAACGCCAATCCGTGGAATATACCAGTGACCAAAGATGCCCTCCAATGTCAAAAATAGGTTATCTTTTTTTTTTTAGAATTCACGAATCCACTCGCGCCGACGCTTTCGTCCTATCGCGGGGAGAGAGAGAGATGATGATTCTGCAGAAACAAATGAGGCTTTGATATGCGATGACACGTGTTGTATCGGTGGCTTCGGCAGGGAAACTCTTCAAAGACTTTGCAAGAGAGAGATGAGGCAGACGTCTCGCTCAGATTTAATGAACGGGACGAATTGGAACATAACGAGATATAACTGTGATTCGTCTTTGGTTATTCTGGGCTTACAGCTAGTACTACTACCGATAATAATAGTATGTCTATATTGTATCAAAGTGTCATATATTGATAATAATATTACTTCGACGAACATATATTGCATCAAAGTGTATTTTCGTGTTCTTGAAGTGATGGAACACGCAGACATCATTGATGAAAGTTTGGTAGCACAATATTTTTACCCACTTGAAAGAGGTTCTGATGCCCTCAGAATGATGCAATACCCATTGCAGGTTAATGTAGGGATATAAGTGGGAAAGATGATGATTATATAGCATATAGATATATATATATATATATATATATATATATATATATATAATATATATATATATATATAGATATATATCATATATAAATATATATATAATATATATATATATATAATATTATATATTATATTATATATATTATATATATATATATAAATATATATATATATATATATATATATATATATATATTAAGATATATATGTCAAATATTCTTTATTCATTTGGCTGTTAATGAATTTCTTTAC
>NC_087219.1:37942946-37950446 GCF_015104395.2 Macrobrachium nipponense
TGCATTTCTCGATGTGGTTCGGATCCCACAATAAGCTGTAGGTCCCGATGCTAAGTAACCAATTGGTTCTTAGCCACGTAAAAATATCTAATCCCTGGGAGAGGTGTTAATCAGCTCAGTGGTCTGGTTAAACTAAGGTATACTTAACTTGCACCGAGTACATAAGGCGTGTGGTTGGTCTAGCCGTAGTTATGAGACGCTACGGGAATATTATTAATCCCCACCCTTCCCCCCCCCCCCCCCCACCCCCCACCCCCCCCCCCCCCCCCCCCACCCCCCCCCCCCCCCCCACCCCCCCCCCCCCCCCCCCCCCCCCACCCCCCCCCCCCCCCCCCCCCCCCCCCCCCCCCCCCCCCCCCCCCCCCCCCCCCCCCCCCCCCCCCCCCCCCCCCCCCCCCCCCCCCCCCCCCCCCCCCCCCCCCCCTCCCCCCCCTCCCCCCCCCCCCGCCCCCCCCCCCCCCTCCCCCCCCCCTACCCTAGTCCGCCCCCCCCCCCCCCCCCACCCCACCTCCCCCCCCCCTCCCCCCCCCCCCCCCCCCCCCCCCCCCCACCCCCCCCCCCCCCCTCCCCCCCCCCACCCCCCCCCCCCCCCCCCCCCCCCCCCCCCCCCCCCCCCCCCCCCCCCCCTCCCCCCCCCCCCCCCTCCCCCCCCCCCCCCCCCCCCCCCCCTCCCCCCCCCCCCCCTCCCCCCCCCCCCACCCCCACCCCCCCCCCCCCACTGCCCCACCCCCCCCCCCCCCCCCACCCCACCCCCCCCCCCCCCCCCACCCACACACACTTCTCCAAAAAAAATTAATCCTAACTGCCATTTATAACTGGAAAAAACTGGTAAGACTAAAACAAGTGAACAACTGATTAAACATGGCAAATATATTTAAGTCAAAACACTACAAAACACATAAAATTGTTTAAATGTTTCGTAGTATAGAAATAAAAACAAGAAAACACAAATCCGTAAATTCTCTTATCCAAAGTTTAAACATTTGAATAATTTCATCACAGATTTACTTCAAGTTCACTAAAGAACAATAAGGAACTAAAATCACGCCCAGAGCGTTAAAAATCCTAATTGAAAATTAACAAAAGAACAAAACACACGTTTTGATTCCCCGTCAGGCCACTTCATCAAACGGTAAACGTCGCGGGGTAAATATCCGGAAACGTTTAAACTTTAAGCAGCAGCATTGAAACTTTCTCTTCCGAGAACGTTTTTTTTTCCCCTTTTTTTTGGTTCGACAGAGCCCTAAACGTTTTAGTCTCATTCGATTGCCCCAAAATTGCAGAGGATTACTTGGTGCGCTAAATACTGCTAGGAGGTATTTTTTTATTTCTCTCTCTCGCTCTCTCTCTCTCTCTTTCTCTCTTTTTTCTTACTTTTTCCATTCAGGCCTTTGGTAGTACTTTAAACGCTGGCTCTTGAGTCGAGTTAAAAAAAAGAAGCACGACTTTCCTCCTGGAATACACTGCAACTGAAATTGCGAGACTAAGAGACAGTACAGTTTGTGTGTGTGCTGCTGACCTTTTTTTATGGGGCTGGAGGAGGAGGAGGAGGAGGAGGAGGAGGAGGAGGAGGAGGAGGGAGGAGGACTTCTGATGACTGTAGACTTTTTTTGCTGGTCTCTCTTCTAAATCAAAATAATAGCAGGAGGAAGGAGGAGGGGAGGAGGAGGGGAAGGGTGGGGAGGGGGAGGGGGAGGGCTAGGGAGGGGAGGGGGAGGGGGAAGGAGGACTTCTGATTGAACTGAGACTTTTTTTTTTGCTGTTCTTCTTCTTAATCAAAATAAATTAACAGAGGAGGAGGAGGAGGTAGGAGGACTTTGATGACTGAGGGACTTTTTTTTTTTTTTGTTGCTGTTGCGAGTCTCTTTTTTTTTTTTTTTTTTTTTTTCAAAGTCAAAATAATATTAACAGAGGAGGAGGAGGAATTCTGATGACTGTAGACTTTTTTTTTTTTTTTTGCTGGTCTCTCTTTTAAGTCAAAATAATATTAACAGAGGAGGAGGAGGACTCTTGATGACTGTAGATTTTGGTAGGGGGCTGATCTATCTTCTAAGTCAAAATAATATTAACAGAGGAAGAGGAGGCGGAAGAGGAGGAAGAAGATGAAGAGGAGGAGGATGAAGAAGAGGAAGAGGAGGAGGAGGAGGAGGACGACGACATCGACGAATAAATTCGATACAAAAGCCAGATTTTTTTTTCTGATATGTGTTGTTGAACGAGTGAGACCCATTTTTCTTACTTTTCGTCGAAAGGAGGAAAGAGGTAGGAGAGAGAGGAGGAAGAAGTAGGAAAAGGAAGCAGAGGAAGAGAGGAAAGAAGAGGAATGAACTTTGTCCAAACACTAGGAAGAAGATTTTTTAAAGGAAGTTTTCCAGTACTTTTTGTGCTTTCTATTTTTTTTCTATTTTAAGACTGGGGGTAAAGTGAACTGGTAAATTTACTACTACACGTTCAAAGTTTTCGTTTTTTTAGGGTTTTTTAGGGGAGCAGGGAAATGCTAGGTAAGCTGCTCCCTCTATAAATGAAATAATTTAATTAACTTTAAAATAAAACTAGTATTACACTGCTACTGTACTTTCTGTCCAGCGAGGATGATACTGAAAAACACATATAAGATCATTTAAACACTGCTAAACTGCTTGAAGTGACTAACTAGACAACCAATACACCTACTTGTTCGTGCGTTCTTTATAAGCTGATAACTTTGACACCTAGATTCTAGTATCTTCTTATTCTTTTTGTGAACTTTGAGAATATCTTTAATGCAAGCTCTTAAGCTTTTTGCTGTTTTATGGCGTTTAAATTTTGCCAGAAACAAGTTTGTGGTTTTGCTGCCCCGCCCCCAATATTCACTCCTTCATAGGAAAATGTCACTGTCTTTCAAATATGCACCCAGCATTCACTCCTTACTAGGAAATGTCATTGTCTTTCAAATAAACACACTGTCTTTCAAATATACACCCAACATTCACTCCTTACTAGGAAATGTCATTGTCTTTCAAATAAACACACTGTCTTTCAAATATACACCCAGCATTCACTCCTTACTAGGAAAGGAAATGTCACTGTCTTTCAAATATACACCCAATATTCACTCCTTACTAGGAAATTTTACTGCCTTTCAAATATACACCCAATATTCACTTCTTTCTAGGAAAAGTCACTGTCTTTCAAATATACACCCAATATTCATTCATCACTAGAAAATGTGACTCAAATATACACCCAATATTCATTCCTTAATCAGAAATGTCACTGTCTTTCAAATATACACCCGATATTCACTTCTTTCTGGGAAATGTCATTGTCTTTCAAATATACACCCAATATTCACTTCTTTCTGAGAAATGTCATTGTCTTTCAAATATACACCCAATATTCACTTCTTTCTAGGAAATGTCACTGTCTTTCAAATATACACCCAATATTCATTCATCACTAGAAAATGTGACTCAAATATACACCCAATATTCCTTCCTTACTCAGAAATGTTACTGTCTTTCAAATATACACCCGATATTCACTTCTTTCTGGGAAATGTCATTGTCTTTCAAATATACACCCAATATTCACTTCCTACTAGGAAATGTGACAATCTCTCAAATACAGGGATATTTTATAGAACGAAATGATACAATTATTAAAAAAAATAATGTTACATTCAACTTTGAAAACCTCAATCGCATCGAAACTGCAATCTAATCGATTTGCCCATCTAATTTCAAAAAAACACCAGCTCCATATAAAGGTTCGCTAAACACAATTTTATCGACGTTGAAAGTTTTACAGACATCAAAACCAAAACTTGGAAAACCACCATTTCATCCAGCGAAGAAACATTCTAGTGAAACTGTTTTTAGGTTTTTAAAACGTCAATCATATTGAAACTGTCCAAATCGTGATCAAATGCTCGACGCATGAGATCAGTCAGCCAAAGAAATCTTCCGAAAAGGATAAAAAAAAAAAAAAAAAAATATCACACGGAGTATGTTTTTGCTCCAAGTCAAATCCGGTTACACGGGACACTTTCATACGATCTGCTTAAATGTCAAAAATCTTCTCGAAACTACGTGAGCATTACTGCATGAATTTTAAGAATTTGGTGTACGTGTCTATGTCGGTAAATGTCACTTCTTACGGATATAAGCCTTATTCACTATAAAAACTTACAGGTCAAAGATTGCAAGAAAAAAAAAAGTGGGAAGATATTCTCGAAAAACTGCATACATAAATAAACATACAGCAATGGGAACATAGACAGCGCTCGACAGCCTAAAAAATATCTTACCTCAGAATATTTCTCATGTCTAAAAGTATCACATTGCCACACACACACACACACACAGAGAGAGAGAGAGAGAGAGAGAGAGAGAGAAGAGAGAGAGAGCTAAAGCATAAACCAAAACTCATGACAGAATGACCACGGTTCAATCTAAACAACAGAGAGAGAGAGAGAGAGAGAGAGAGAGAGAGAGAGAGACTATGATAAAAATATCCAGACCAAACTCGGCGGTTCATACCCGGGGGATATGATGACCTTTCACTAGCCGTAACCTCGTGAAGAAATCAAGTATGGCGTATCAAAGCAGGCCAAAGTAACTGTTGGAGAGCTTTACCCAGGGGCATGAGTCGCAGAGAATACATCAACAATTTCATGTTTATAAATCACAGACGAACACATGCATAATTCTCATCATTTTCATAATTTACCATCTAAAAATCATAGACAAAGACATGTATTATTTTCATAATTTTATATTCAAAAGTCACACTGGCCAACATTCGTTTATTTTTAAAACCATACTAAGGAGATATTCAGAATTTTATTTTTAAAAACTAATACTAGCAAATATTCATGAGTTTATATCTAAAAGCCACACTAGCTAACATTTAATTATTCTTAAAACCATACTAAGCAGACACTCATAATTTTATGTTCAAAAACTAATACTAGCAGACATCCAGTTTAAAAGTCATCCAGAAAAACATCCATTATTTTGTTTAAAAATCGTTCCCAAGGACATTCATAAGTTGTTTAAAAAATTATACAGAAAGATATGCACAATTTTATGTTGAAGGCATTCGTAAGCTCATGTTTAAAACCCATAACAGAAGATAGCATTATTTCCTTTTCTGAAAAACATAAAGGAGGAACCATGAGGAACGGATTGAAAAATTCTTATTTACAAGTAAACACACAAAGAAGTGTGCATAGAGACTATACATAAATATAAAGGACTGAAATGGGAACACTTACGGAATGTAGTTACGAAACCTAGATTGAAAATCCTTTTAAAAAGGAATATTTACAATAGATTTAAAAATAAAATCAAATAGTACTCATAAAAACTACAAATCAAATAACATGAAAATGTTAAGGAGATTTTTAAAGGAAACCTGACAAAAATGACACTGAAGAGTCATAAAAATATTCCCCCCCCAAAAAAAAATTGATAAGCTGGGAATATTTATATAAAAAAAGGACAGCATATTACTTCGCAAAATTATCGAATCCGCATATGGAAATTTGTATACACAAATCTGCATTTGCATTTATGGAAAGCATCATGAAACTAAAACCCCCCAAAACCCAGCAAATATATCAAACTTATTACTGGTCTCTCACGTGCAATGACACACCAATTGCAATTATGAATTATTTAAATGACAAGAAATGAAAGAAAGGCTTGTATGAAATACTTACTAGAAGCAAACTAATTTTTTCTTTCCAAACTGATGTAAAATTATTAACTACCCAAGAGAGACGGGAGATAAATCAGTATCCAAATAATAAAGGTGAGAGGTACCTTCAGATCTCACAGGTGTGAAAATATTTTATAAAACAAGACACTATCTACCTGCGGTCGCCTCGTCGGACTCATGACGACACCGTTTTACATTGGAAATTTTGACGCCAAAACGTTTCAGATATTCTAAACGCAATTATTCTGAGGCTACGAAACCTTCACTTGATTTCAGATATTCAAGACATGGCCCTATATCACGGAAATCTTCATTTGATTTTAGATATTCCGGTCACGTCTCTGAATCGTGGAAATGTAGAATCTTCTCACTTAAACTCAGATATTCAAGGATTTCAGAGGCTTGTTTTTTTTGGCGTTGGAGATCATTAATACGGAAACGGTTGTTCATTAAATTTTTCATTAATGGGCGATATCCTTTCAAAGTCAAAGGTAAAATGGCTATGAAATTACAGAAAAGAGCAAAGAGTACCATACACCTGACCAAGCTGATTACCTGAATACCTGAGGATACCCTGGTACCAACCCTTCAAGTACAAGCCAAAGCCAACATGCCCACAAAAGCATAACCTTATTGCCAAACGGTGGCAAACAACACATCTTAATTTTGATTTATGGGACTCTTCTGACATTGACTGACAGATATTCGTCCAGATATTAACCAAACCCATTGTTATTTCTGGTTACTGACTCAAGACCAGCGGTGTAACGAATGCATTTTCGCCAAGCCTTTAACAATGGTGGCCCACCCAAGTGCTGACCACTTATATATAATATATATATATATATATATTATATATATTTATATATATATATTATTATATATATTATTATAGCTTTATATTATATATATAAATAAATGATATATATATATATATATTATATTATTTATATATTATATATATTTATATATAAAGAAGAGTGAGAGAAAGAGAGAGAGAGAGAGAGATGAGAGAGAGAGAGAGAAGAGAGATGGGGTCTTCCGCACGACTGCCCTCATGCCTTCCTGCCAAATAACTGATCCACTTATTTAATTTGGTCACTTTTGCACCTGGTGATAATACTTATTACTATGCTAATGCCATTCATTAATCGGACACACTCCCCCGACAAAAAAAAAAAAAAAAATCTTTTTAAATTAAGTCCAAAGCTGAAAAAAGTCCCACAGGGCCAACTTCAAATACACCTCACATGAACGGGAACCGAGCGGGAATCATCTTTGGACCGGTTCATTTACAAAAAAGACTAGCAAATGAAGGCTAAGGTACATGTAGCATACTTTATTATATGTATATGTATATATCAATACATATATAATATATATATAATTATATATATATATATATATATATATATATATATATATATATATGAACTTTATCTTTATAGCCTTTATCAACCTTGGGTATGGCTTACCACAAACGGTGATTGAGAAAGTATCACGCTATTATGAATATCAATAACAGCATTAACTTATATTATTATATATATATATATATATATATATATATAGTATATATACATATATATATATAGTATATATATTAGTTTTTTTTCATCAAGTAATCGTAAGAAAAATAGAAGTTCCATTTAAATGTGACCTTAATACAGACAGCTTCACAAAGACGAGGCCATTGTTTTCTGAATCATGTTCCTCTGTAAGGAGAAAGAGAGAGAGAGAGAGTTACAAGGCGTTACAAGAAGTCTCAGACTTTTCAAGTCCATCCGAGGAGACATC
>NC_087219.1:37955446-37980446 GCF_015104395.2 Macrobrachium nipponense
ACTTTCAATGAATATATAGGACGTAGTTTAATCTTCACCTGTTTGTATATCAACAAGATATTTACAAAACTTAGGGATGGATAACTGAAATTTCAAGGAATGGATAGTTTGATCCCTTTAACTTAACTTTATGTTATGAGATGGTTTAGGACAGTAGTTTTCAATCCTTTTTTGGTGATGGCGCCCTAGCTAATGTAATGATTACCGTGGCATGATATATATATATAATATATATATATATATATATATATATATATATATATATATATATATATATATATATGTATATATATATGTATATATATATGTATATATATATATATATTATATATAGATATATATATATATATATATATATACTCGTATGTTGATATGTTACAGTGGACACACTGCTAAACAGTAATGCCTACAGCGCAACACTTGAGGTGCATCGACGGCAATAACCCACCTACGCCGGAGTCCAATTACTCTAAGGAGGTGTAACCCTGGGGGAGGTAACAGACTTTCCTCTTAGGAGGTTTAACCCTGGGGGAAGTGGGAGACCTTCCTCTGAGGAGGTCAAGTATCAGACAAAAAGGGGCAGGAACAGAATTCCAAAGCTTGGCAGAAGAAGCAAAAGATCAAAGTCGCAGTCTCTGAACCCTGAGCTTCAAAGATAAATAAAATGTGGTGCTGCTTTCAATGTATATTCATTTCTCTCTTTGTACAGTATTACCTCGCTATCCTCAAGACCACCATTATTGCTTAATCGTTTTCCCCATAACCATTACTTTTTTTTATTGCAATTCTTTAACAAACCCTTACAACCTACATCAAACACTTATAAAAGTTACAGGAATCTTACCAGAACACTATTGTAAAAGAGGAGCGAGATATCCATGATCAAGACATTGATAGAGTTACAACAATCTTACCAGAAGAGGAATATAAGAGGAGAGAGAGAGAAGTATCTGCGCTACTCCGAAACCAAGCCCCTCTTACAAAACAGATCACAAATTCCCAGTTTCTTTCATTCGCTGCAAAAAAACTAACCAAATAATCTACTTAACAGTACCACCCTGCGTCCACCGAACCTCACGCTTTTCATATTGACGTGGCTTCTCTTACCTGTTGAACAGGGCCTTGGAAAATGTACCTGAAATGTGAGGGGAAATGATGTAGGCTAAGAGGAGCATGGTCGAGCGAGACAAAAGGTGGATGAGAGGTCCATTGAGCATTGAGCATGCAGTTACTGTACTACAGGTGCAGTAATGATTTCGGCCCTGACTTACACACGAGCGATCTGGAGTGATACGTACCAGAGTAATGAGAAACTCGCTCCGCTGCAACGTTCATTCTGAACGGAGATCTCTGCTATTCTAAGCCTATTCTGCTCACGCCATTCACTTCCAGCATTGTGGAATGCTGTGCCTCTGCCTTTGCATTCACTTAATCAACAAACCTACCTCGTTCTCTACGCCATATTCAAACATTTTTAGATTTAAACAATGACGGTATTTCACCCAAAAGAGCATGTAAACACCACTGGCATTTAACTGTAGCAAAGACAATTTATAGTCTTTAAATAGCTACGTATTTTTTATATAAATTTATTTTCAATAGCAAGTCCTCTACTAGTATTGGGGTAATGAAAAACCTAACAGTTCTGATGTCAGGTCAATTTGGCCAAATATACAAAAAATAAAAATAAAATCGAATGTTTCACCCAGGTCGTTCATTTCTGGTGAAAATTGCTCCAGGAATATTTCAGTAGTTACTCCTTAAAAGGTATCTAGTGTTAGATTATCTCCTATTTCCGAAAGTGGCCTCCCTCAGGTGCAGGATCTCTTCTTACTCCTGACTCGTAATTTATGAAATCTGTGGCATTACCATTCTTTTCCTTATCCCTTTAATCAAATAGTTCCGTTAACTCTTACTTCAACGCAGTCTTACAGCTATATATGCAACGTAAGTCATGCATAAAAAATCATACTTAAAGGGCGTTTTACAATTTCACAATGCTCCTTCAAATCAACTTTCTCCAAATATTTGAAGCACGATGGCCCAAATAATTATCACTTTGTGAGCCTTTGCTGATTTGATCATAACTATTTGGATATTCAGAATAATTAAGAACGCAGATTTTTTATTAATACTTGCTAAACATAACTATAAAATTCTCTCTCTCTCTCTCTCTCTCTCTCTCTCTCTCTCTCTCTCTCTCTCTCTAGAAAGCTGTGTTGATTTCACTCTTAAGATACATCTTATTTAATGAAGCATCAGTCATTTCTAACCACGGAAACTTTTTAGCAAATGTCCAAGATGATCTGGAAGGGAAACGCGAGTAGTAGAAAAAAAAACCACGAATTGAACGTTTTTCTTCTACTTCAGTTTTCAATACTCACATAGATACATGCATCAGGATATACATATATACGGACAAACATTAGCACATTCCCACACATTATGATGATATCAACATATCAATTCAAAACAAATAAAGTTATTTCAACGTCTAAATACACTCCACGTAACAATTTCCCAATCACAAAATTATTCGAGTTTTGACGAGCAACGAAAAAATGAGAAGACTCGAAAAAATTAAAAGACACGAAAAAAGGGAAGAGAAATTGCGCAACATTAAAATAATATTTTCATCGTCAATGGAAATACGATTATAATTATCTACAGAGGGTTTAGTGATGTAATCCTCTAACGTTGAGCAAACGTGACTGCTTTCAAACAAATAAAATTTGTTTGTTCTGATTTCCCATTTTTTTGTGAAATTCAAAGTTAATGGCCGTTCGGGCAGTTCATATTGTAAGCTGATCACAGATGAAAACATTCGCATGTGAAAAAAAAGGTTAACACCGAAAAAACTACACTAGTATTGCGTAGTTTGAGCTCTGCTACGTTTTTATTCCAGTCACCGTTCCAAAAAAGTTAAATTTATCAAGTGTTATACATGGATGTAGGGATTAACCTATTGCTACCCATTTTATATATTAAAGGACGATGCAACATTAATAAAAAAAAAAAGTACAGATAACAGTGAAATCATAACAAAACTGTTAATAACTATGAGGACTTCATTTAGACATCGCAACAATTACATAAATTCTAAAGCTATCTTATACAATAATGGTATTATTATTATTATTATTATTATTATTATTATTATTATTATTATTATTATTATTATTATTATTGCATCATAAAGCAAACAAGTCCACCACTCGCACAAGCAAGCCAGCCAGCAGCTGTCTCAGCCACTCGCTTCCAGCTTGAGCTGTTCCATTGCCCTCCTGGAAGACCCAGTGGTAACCCAGCCCACTCCAAGGTCCCCCGCCGCCCCTCCCCTCTCCCAAAAAACTCACTCTTCCCCCCGCACACCGAGGATGCCACGCGGGCGGACACGCTTCAGAGCAATCCATTGTTTTCTTCTGCAGGATCAAGATAAAAAAAAAGTTTCAAACGATTCCAGGGCGGATACAAGTGTAAAATGGAAGTATAAAAGGGGAAGGAAGAAGTCAAACTTCTAACACTGGACAGGATGATGGAAAACATCTATCCTGGATGGCCTTACGTCAACAGCTTCTGGCGATGACGCTGTTTGAAGAAAAAAAATAAAAATAAAAGTGGAGAGTTGGAATTGCTACTCTGCTTCTCTCATTCCAGTTGCCGGACCAGATGCGCTCAAAGAAGAGAGCTTTAAAGGGAGAAAGTGATTCCTGACGTCTGATTCCAGTAATCCTTCATTCAGTATCATCATTACCATCGTCTCCTTCGTCCTTTCTTCGTTTCCTTACGTTTCCAAATCTCCAGTTATATTATTTTCTGTTTTCCCGAACTTTATCAATCTTCAATCATCAACATCTCTACTTCATTTTTTTCCTGAACAATTTCCCCTCAATCGACATACTCACTTTTCTCCTTCGCAAGACCTTTTTTTCTCATTTTTCCCCTCTCACCGTTCTTCTCATTTTTTCCCTCGCGTCCTATTCTTACTGTCAAGTACTATATTACTTCCTCACCAACTCCTCCATTATTGTCTACCTTACTAATTTTCTTCTTCATCTCCACCTTTTATTCTGTCGGGTTCCTCCATAACTCGCATCTTCCGCCCTTTCAGAATTGTTTTTTCCTCGTCCCCTCCTCTTCTTTCCACTCTTTTCTTCCTCATCCCTTCCTTCCTTGCTCATACTCTTCCTGACCTTACCTTTTTCTTTCCTTCCCATTTTTTTCTCTACCTCTCTCATATTCCCTTCTCTTCCTTCCTTTTCCAGTGTTCTCCCTCACCTCGTCCATTTCCCCTCTTGCATATTTCCTCCCACACCAACTCCTCCTCCTCCTTCCCTCTTTTACCTATTCCATCCTCCACCACCACCCCCATCACAATCATCTCCTGCTGCTTCTGTTGCTGCTCCTCCTCCTCCTCTTCTTCCTCCTCCTCCTCCTCCTCCTCCTGTTGTGGCTAACCAGAGAATTTTCTCGGCGACTGAAACCTCATTTCCCGAGGAACGATCTTGAGAGGGAAAATGCGTTGCCTTGACGAGAAAATGTTTATACGAGCGCTTTCCCGCCCACTGAACCCACCGCATGAACAAGTCCTTCCTGCCTCGCAGGGGAACCCGTGCGCGTTCTTACAAGCGAACTGATCATCTGAGTGGCGTCGTTCCTTGGGGCTCTGTCTCGGCGCGCGCTGGAGAATGAAGGAAGCAGATGTTAAGGGTTACTAAAGACTTTGGAAGCATTTGTTAGAGGTAAAGACTTTGGAAGCAGACGTAAGGGGGAAGACTTTGGAGGCATATGTTAGGGGTAAAGACTTTGGAAGCAGACGTAAGTGGAAATACTTTTCTCTGCTTTGCAGTAGATTAAGCAGACTGTAAACTCTCCTATTAGCTTATGCTTGACTTGAAGGGTCCAGATATTTTGATCACTTTCTGTTTCTTCATCATCATCTGTGTTGTTGGTTCTGCAAATATTGAATTACTTGTTGGTGTTTCTTTGTCGTTTTGTTTTTCTTCTTAGTTATTCGTTTATTCAGTCTTTTTCTTTCCAGTAAAGACACTCTGTCCTCTGCAAGTTGGAAGGTTATGGATTTTTTTCAATAATAATAATAATAATAATAATAATAATAATAATAATAATAATAATAATAATAATAATAATAATAATAATAATATGTAAATAGAATGGACACATTTTTACACAATGACTACAATGAATATCTCTTAACTGTGTATATATATATATATATATATATATATATATATATATATATTATATATATAGCTATATATAGATAGTGTTAGTGTTACACATTGTTGTTTATGTGTGTAAATGCATCCGTTCTATTAGTATTATTATTATTATTATTATTATTATTATTATTATTATTGAAAAAAAGTCCATAATCTTCCAACTTGCAGAGGACTGAGTGTCTTTACTAGAAGAAAAAGACTAAATAAAACGAATAACTAAGAAGAAAAACAAAACGACAAAGAAAGACCAACAATTCAATATTTGCAGAACCAACAACACAGATGATGATGAAGAAACAAAAAGTGATAAAAATATCTGGACCCTTCAAGTCAAGCGTAAGCTAATAGGAGAGTTTACAGTCTGCTTAATCTACTGCAAAGCAGAGAAAAGTCTTTCCCCTTACGTCTGCTTCCAAAGTCTTTACCCCTAACATCTGCTTCCTTCATTCGCCAGCGCTCTTATAGACAGAGCCCCAAGGAACGACGCCAATCAGACAATCAGTTCGCTTGTAAGAAGAAAGCGCATGGGTTCCCCTGCGAGGCAGGAAGGACTTGTTCATGCTGGGGGTTCAGTGGGCGGGAAAGCGCTTGTGTAAACATTTTCTCGTCAAGGCAACGCATTTTCCCTATCGAGATCGTTCCTCGGGAAATGAGGTTTCAGTCGCCGAGAAAATTCTCTGGTTAGCCAAAACAGGAGGAGGAGGAGGAGGAGGAGATGATGATGATGGTGGTGGTGTTGGACGGAGTAGGTATAAAGGAGAAGTTAGTTGGTGTATGAGGAAATATGCAAGAGGGAATATGGTGGAGGTGAGGGAAAAAATTGGAAAGGAGGGAAGAGAAGGGGGAATAAAGTGGAGGTAGAGAAAAAATGGGAAGGAAAGAAAAAGATAAGGTATGGAAAAGTAACAGCAAGACAGGAAGGAATGAGGAAGAAAAAAGGGGAAAGAGGAAGAAATTCTGAAAGGGTGGAAGAGGGGAGTTATGGACGAACCCAACAGAATAGGAAGGTGGGGATGAAGAAAAAAAGAATATATATCATCATATATATTATATAATAATATTAGAGTGTATTGGATATCCGCATCCCGCATCCTCATCTGCAGATTATCCGCATTTTTTAGAAACTCCGCATCCGCATTCACATCCGTATTGACAAGTTTTCAACATTCTGCATCCACATCCACATCCTCATTGGCAGCACATGCAACATCCGCATCCGCATCCGCATCCGCATCCGCAGTTGGAGAATGCGGATATGCGGATGTCACCCCCTACTCAGTGTTCAATAGTCCATAATCCATATACTCATACATTGTAGGTAACTTTGTAGAAGGGTCCGTTTTTCTAAATTTGGCTTTTTTTCATTTACTTATTCAGAATACATGATGCACATTACAAGATATAATTAACTCAGTTACAGTATACCTGTTTTATAGCATTTTGTTTAACAACTTCATCATGTCACTCATAGCAGTTGTTGATCATAAAGGTATTGTGTTTATTTGGAAATCTCTCTCCCTCTCTCTCTCTCTCTCGCTCTCTCTCTCATCTCTTCTCTCTTCTCTCTCTCTCTGAAAGCAAAGATTGGCTTTGAGTTTTGTCACTCTATGCAGTGAGTATGAAATAAACCTTTTGCCAAAACAACGACAAACGTTTGTGTACTGCTTGTACTTTTTATGTACTGTTTGTACTTTTTTTACGTTCATATGGAAGCATACAGCAGATACGCACATAAGTACAGTATCAGTTTTGTTCAACCAGTTCAGCAAATATTATGTATCCATTCTCTTCTTCAAAATTTATTGAAATTATATATATCCTGTAATATTTCTAATAACTTTTAACCCCATTACCCTCCCCCCAAAAAATATATATATATATATATATATATATATATATATATGTATATATATATATATATATATATAGTATATATATATATATTACTAGATCGTTTTCCTGGTAACACATAATTTTGAATTATGTGGCTGAAAAGTCGTCTATCACAAGCAAATATATCGAAATTACTGGACCTACATAAAATAAGCATCCGCATCCGCATCCGCGAGGGTATGGCCACATCAAATATCCGCATTTGCATCCGCATCCGCTTTTCATTTTTCATTTTTGATATATGTGTCCGCATCCGCATCCACAAATTTTAAAAAGTTGATATCCGCATCCGCATCCGCATCCGCAAATCAAATTTTCAGACATCCGATACACCTCTAATATATATATATATATATATATATATATATATATATATATAGATGCATTATTGAAAAATTTCAAATGAGTTTTTTTTTTCCAGTGGAAACAAATCATTGAGTTTTTTGGGGGGAGAAAATATCAGGTCATTATATTCATAATGAAAATGGCAAGTCGTTATTACCAAAGTATTAGGAAAGTAAATGCAGTTTTTTTGTATATTCAGGTGACCTCATTGCCCTGGGAAAATGACTTCATTATGAACTATGTTGATCCTAGATGAGGAGTAGAAAGGGAAGAATCTATCTATCTATCTATCTATCTATCTATCTATCTATCTATCTATCTATCTATCTTTATCTATCTATCTATCTATATATATATATATATATATATATATATATATATATATATATTAATGACTTCATTACGAACTATGTTGATCCTAGATGAGGAGTAGAAAGGAAGAATCTATCTATATCTATCTATCTATCTATCTATCTATCTATCTATCTATCTATCTATCTATCTTTATCTATCTATCTATCTATCTATCTATCTCTATCTATCTATCATATATAGATAGATAGATAGAGATAGATAGATAGATAGATAGATAGATAGATAGATAGATAGATAGATAGATTCTTCCCTTTCTTCTCCTCATCTAGGATCAACATAGTTCATAATGAAGTCATTTTCCCAGGGCAATGAGGTCACCTGAATATACAAAAAACTGCATTTACTTTCCTAATACTTCGGTAATAACGACTTGCCATTTTCATTATGAATATAATGACCTGATATTTTCTCCAAAAAAAAAAAACTCAATGATTTGTTTCCACTGGAAAAAAAAAAAAAAACAAAAAAAAAACTCATTTGAAATTTTTCAATAATGCATCTCTCTGATTTTGAAATTACTTTTCGAGACTATCTCTGGATAATTATTTCAAGGATCTCTTATTTGGTTTTGCAGATGTAAACAACAGGGCTTTTAAGAGATTGTTCAAAATTTAGATATCTCATTAACTCATTAATAAAATTTTGAAAAACTTTACGTCACCACTTAAATAGTTATCTAAATATATAACATCCAAACGTCATTGTTTTTCACCCTTCCGGTCAAAAACAACAAACATAATACTGGAAGATTAGTTCCATATATTAACGTTCAGATTATGTGCAGCTTAAAAGTAATCAGAAAGATACAAAATGTTAAAAATTCACTTAAAATTTCTTAACATCTCAGTCTTTGCTAGTTAAACTACAGCCTTCCCAGGATGTCCTAGAAGAGGAAATGTAAATTTGCGGCAGAAATATCCTTTCTGCTCATATAAACGAAATAAACAGAAATAAAAACAATCCTTTTTCAAATATAATAAAACATTCCAGGTTACTCGACTCGGTTCCCCGTTAGTCTAAGAAATGGATGAAGGTGACTCTTGCCTTCTATAAATATTACCAAGTGTCTCCGGATATGAAATAAGAATGTTGTGACATTTCGAGATATAGTATTTCATACATTTTTTCCCGCTGAGAAATAACAGTGACGTTACATTTCCAGGAATATTATTCCATATTATGTATTTCTTTTCTGACTTCTTTTCGCAACTGAGCAACGCCAGCAATTCTATCGGCTTTAAGACGCCGTGGTTTGATGATGAAACAGGAGAGTACATTTCAAACTCCATCTTTGTCTACAACACTTTCCTATCAAATTGACATCTCTCGAATGTGACACAATACGTAAAGAGTTTTTGTTTCCTAAAGAGCAGATATTAAGATTTACTGGGAGTAAAAATGACATTACTAGTCATACGCTCAATGAAATGGTTGCATCATGCTCTGTGCATTTATACAATCAATCATCTCCCTTTTACACTTCTACCCATAACTACCCAAGCATTGCACAGAAAACATACTTTAAATCAAAACCAAACACAATCACTGTGTTGGAAAATATGGGTTACAAAGACTACTAGAAATCATCAGGCTACTGGATTTGAATGATAATAATCGCACAGAATTTTAAACTAGAAATTATGTCCTCGATTAACTTTCCAATGCTAAAGAAAGCTTGAAGAGATATAGATGCCTTTTGTAATCATACATCTGATACACTTCTTCTAACATGGCTCACTTGCGTTATCAGTTCATACAATATTCGTTCAGTACAAAATCTAGTAATTCAGTACAAAGCCATCCTAAGAGGAGCTGTGTGAAATCACTGCACTTCCAGGTTCCTTCCTCTGGTCTCGAGGAAATACTGAGAAAATTGCAATTAACTGCAGTCTGTTCTGTCATTCTGAGACGATCTCCAGCTGAAACTGTAGCCAAGTATATTTCCTCTTCTTCTTTCCCACCGTTATCCCTTCATTAATTAAGGGGTCGGTTGCCTGATGCGCCTTCTCCACTGCCTTCTATCAAAGGCATTATCCTACACCAAACCTCTTCTCTCCATATCTTCCTTCACTTTACCTCGCCATCTAATTTTCTGTCTCCCTCTCGATCTTCTTCCTCTAACACGTTCCTCCCAAGCCCTCTTCACTACCTCCTCCTTATCCATCCTCAACATCCATCCTACTTGCTCAATTCTGTGAGAAGCTACACGACAACTTGCTGACAGGCGTGACTCATATTCATCCAGCAGGATATGCATAGAAAATCTCAACCAACTTTACCTCCTTCAAATATGCCCTCAACATTGCTTCCCACTATACATGAGAGGAATTACAAGGAAAGCCTGGGACAGCTGTGCCTACTTCTGACAGGATCTGCAAGGCCAACTGCAACCAAGTGCATATCCGCCATTCTAGAAGCTAGTACATGAACTGCAGCGAAGTATACCTCGTTCCACCCTTCAAGAAAGCCTGCAGACAACGGTATAACCGTAGACTGACCCTAAAAAAGGGCAGCAGAGGCAACTGAAGCCAATTTACCCTCTTCGAACATTATACTAGTAAGTGGAACAACCAAGTCCAACTGCAACTTCTTACGCTATTCAGAAAGGAATAGCTGGGCAACTTATGTCAACTATACCACTTTTAATAATTCTGAGAGAAGCTACAGAAGCAACAACAATTAAATACTCTTTATGTACGCCAAAAATAATAAATAAATAAATAAAATATTGAAGCAAACGGACCCTATATATTGGCTTAGGTAAACTGATATTGCGTTTAGACCTGAACATAAAAATAATACTGTGCTTCCAGGAAGAAACATAAAAAGAGAATGCAGATCAAAAGAGTTGCTTTATAAACAGAAATTTGGTTGCCTGGACAAAAAAAAAATAGAAATTATACACCATAACATATCTGTCTGGCCTGTCTGATTTACTTCCTCTTCCTCCAATATTTAAGACGTCACATATCATAAGGAAGTCAGAGATTGAAGAGTTCAATGAATATTCGTCTCTCTTTGATTTTGGTTTAAAAAGTTGGGGCAATAGTAGGCAGAAAATAATACAAAAGTTTAAAAATTTAAATGAAGTATATAAACGTGTGCTTAAACATGCTTGTATAATGTAAATTATTCCCCCCCCCCCTCTCTCTCTCTCTCTCTCTCTCTCTCTCTCTCTCTCTCTCTCTCTCTCTCTCTCTCTCTCTCTCTCAGGTAAAAGCGGAAACAAAATAATCGCAGGAATATCAACATACCCGACAAGTTAACAAAAAGGGAATGAAAAAGGACACCAGATCTGCGAGAGGCAAGAGATTCCTCTTCAATTATGACAAATGCCGTCTAGCCTGGACATCTAACAGAATGACAATCGCCGAATGTCTGAGTCTGTAACGAATAATACAAAGGGGCTTGGTGGATCCCTTTCGTGCCCAAGTTGTTTAGGTATCTTACAGTAAATTATTGTACAGAGACTGAAAAGAGAAAAATTGCTTCACACAAATCGGATCCTACAAGAGGGGTGCTGATAAGCTTTGCTTCCTGGGCGATGATACACGCACCCGACCCCCCCAATTTAAGATACGTCTAAAATATTCCATAACACACCAAACTACACCCCCCCTTTTTTTATTCAAGATACGGGTAAAATATTCTATTACACACCAAGCTTAAATAAAATCAAAAAAGGTTTTGAATTTGTGAGGAGAAAGGGAAACATTGAACTTTGTGGGTGTCTTGAGAAAAAAAGTTCCAGAAAACTCCTTTCCAGGAAACACCAAAGAATCCAGAGAATTCCTCATTCAGGAAATAAAATAGCCGTTTTCTACAGACAGCATAGAAAAAGTTAATTTTTGCCCTCTCACCTCACAAGCCCTTAAAAAGTTTTTAGTTTCTAAACAACTCCAAGGTCATATAATTTGACATTATCACGCCTGTCAGCTGAATCAACTAACATCTTGATACACAGCACAGTTCAAATCACAAACTATCCTGTTTGAATTGATTCACAAACACTATTCCATGGTAGTATTTTACCAACTCACAAACTAACCTTCGTATCGATCCACAAAGAAATACTATTCCAACGTAGTATTTTACCAAATCACAAACTAACCTTCGATCGATCCACAAAGAGAAACTAACTATTACAAGGGAGTATTTCCAAATCACAAACTAACCTTCGGATCGATACGCAAAAGAAATACTATTCCAAGGTAGTATTTTACCAAATCACAAACTAACCTTCGGATCGATCCGCAAAGAAATACTATTCCAAGGTAGTATTTCCAAATCACAAGCTAACCTGTGAATCAATACGCAGAAAAATACCACCTGGGAACACAAAGCACAGCCTGAACCACGAGACTGCGTTCAACATTCAAATCCTTTCGCACCTGAAATTCCATAGAAAATCGCCCTTCCATAATTCACCACATTTCCAGACACATCTCAATGTCAACACAGGCTGTGATTTTCAACACAAAGGGAGAGGAACAACTGGAGAAAAAAAAAAAAAAAAAAAAAAGCGCATGAGCCCGGACCACGAAATTCTGGAAACCAGTTCATTGCTACACCAAAACCACCCAACAATGAGGAGGAGGAGGAGGAGGAGGAGGAGGAGGAGGGAGGAGGAGGAGGAGATGTATTTTACTGTTCGGCTTCCCTTTGAATTCGGACATCTATCGGAGGCTCGCGTGCTTTCATCATCCGGACAAGAATGAGAGACTTACTGCGCCATCATGGCATAGTTTCTGATCATTTCTTCGCGGAACTCTGTTTGGGATTACGTGTAAGAATGGTGTGTTGTAAAGCGTTTGTAATTTTCGAAATTTTTTTCATTCTTTGTGGGTACTGAGCCCCATTATAGCAGAGGGTTTTAAGGGAGAAAAGGTGACGGGGGAGATTGAGGAGAAAATGTAAAATAGCTTCATGTCAACCGAGCTTCTCGCATAAATAAATTCTGAAATTTAATCAATTAACATTTTGGTAAATCTAGTGATAACAACTGTGAAAAAAAACCGCACACGTGCAAACTTTAATACCCCCACGATCCGCAACTGAAGGAAATACGGTTCATAAAAATAAAATGAAACAAAAGCTAGAAACAATGCAGTGTTACCAGGAATTCTTTCAGATCCTACATCACAAGGTGAACTTCTCATCAAAGGCATCAAAAGGAATGTTTTTATATTATTTTTTTCTTATTTTTACCTTACCAAAAACGAAAGGAATATAATCCAACAATGAAAGCATAAAGAAGGCAAAAGAATTAATCCTCCTAACAACTACAATAATAATGATTACATAATAAGTTTATTACAGTTAAATCCTTACAACGCAAAAGCAAAAGCAAAAACAAAGATCATTCACAGACTTATATTTTCAAAAGTAATTAACCTAGTTTTTTTATGACCGACTGCAGAGGCATATTCCATGACGATTAGAATTCGCAATGAAAGGAAGATGAGGACAGCAAAACGCACAACGCACAAAAACGACTAGACAAAGAAGAGAGAGAGAGAGAGAGAGAGAGAGAGAGAGAGAGAGAGAGAGAGAGAGAGAGGTCAATCGCGTGCCAATTAACATGTTAACACCAATTATAAAAAAAAAAAAAATCTTACAATTGCAGCAATGGATGAAGAAAAACTTTTATTTACAAAGAGAGAGAGAGAGAGAGAGAGAGAGAGAGGTTAATCGCGTGCCAATAACATGTTAACACCAATTATCAAAAAAGAAAATTCTTACAATTATAGCAATGGATGAAAGAAAAAAAACGTTTATTTTTATAAGAGAAGAGAGAGAGAGAGGAGAGAGAAGAGAGAGGAGGAGAGAGCGAGAGAGAGAGAGAGAGAAGAGAGAGAGGTCAATCGCGTGCCAATTAACATGTTAACACTGATTATCAAAAAAGAAAATTCTTACAATTATAGCAATGGATGAAGAAAAACGTTTATTTACAAGAGAGAGAGAGGGGGGGGGGGCGGTAAATCACGTGTAAATTAACACGTCAAGACCAATTATTAAAAAAGAAAATCCTGATGTTATGGCACTGGGAGAAGAAAGAAATGTTCATTTACATCGGAGTTTAAGCTCTGCAGTCAGTCAGCCAACCAGCCATGCAGCCGAGATCCTTAATATGCACGCGAGCACCACAACGCATAAAAGATGATCCCAGCTATAAAAAAGAAAAAAGCTCTCTAATTGCCCCTACTGCTTCTAAAGGCCTGGCATACCGGAGATTACAGAGGCCTAACTGTGATCACGCAAGCAAGGCTTTGCGACGGCAAGATATATATGGCCTAATAATTTATTAAAATTATATATATAGACGTATTGCGCAATGAATCTATTTGTAGTGTATAAACAATAACAGACAAGCTTGACTATTAATGATATACATATAGCCTTCATTGCTGCAAAATTATGAAAAGCAAGTATGATTTGAGTGAATAAATTCAGATATTTACAAATTACATTGACCAAAGTCACAATAAAATTGTTTTATAGCTTTTATTTCACTAATGATAAAAATATGTCATCCTAAATTTTGGTTGGGCAAAACTGATAAACTATACTCTGTTTTTTTTCATCTGTCCATCTGCCTGTGGTGTTTTTGTATGGTAACACTGCGTCCCGGGCTTTAGATTGTTACGCTATTTGTAAGTTTTAGGTAAATAAAAGTATATCTGGGTGTACATTTGCAACTGAAAAGTGTTTTAATAATTTACTGTATGCGAATTACACCTTTAATATTCGAAATAGGATCTTATTATAATCGTTGAATGTAAGCTGAATGTAACAATATAAAGCCCGGGACGCAGTGTTACCACACAAAAACACCACAGGCGGATGGACAGATGAAAAAAAACAGAGTATAGTATGACCCTACGGGCTGCTCTCTGAGCAAGAGCCCGTGTTGGCATAAGGCCAGTTTAATTTCAAACAACAAGGTGAGACCTATGTGAATAATACAGATATTTACTAATTACAATGACCAACGTCACAATAAAATTGTTTTTATAGTATTGGACTCTATACCGGCTAGAATGAGAGATTAGTATCATATTGAAAATTAATGCAGAGGATAAAAATCTAACTGGCTTTGTAATGCCTTCCATAAAATAAGGTTTAGGCGTTCAGTACATCCGTATGAACATGAGATGCTTCTATAAAAGAAACATCCTTAATTCCAACTGCTCTTCTTGAACAAGAAGAGGAAAAATGGATTTCAAAACCTACAAAGAGTGCCGTCCCGTCCTCTCGTCTTTAAAATTTCCTCATATTCACTCTACACTTTCACTCTCCACTACACTCTCTGGTTCTAACTTATTATCCCCCCATCTCAATCAGTCAGGTTACTGGCCTCGATTCTGCCCACTTCGGCTGAGCTATATGCTTGCTTGCTTCCTACGCTCAGCTGAGCTGAACTAACGTAAGCTCTAATCATCGTAAATATCGTGAGGGCAATATACAGCAGACAGCTACAAAGAGAAGGGAGGTTGCGAAGAAATCAAAATGAGTTTTCATAATCTTCGTGAAGAATCCAATTAGGGATGACTAAATAGTACAAGAAATTGAAAATACGACAGGCGTCTCTGTGTTCATTGAAATACTACTGAGATAATAATAATAATAATAATAATAATAACTAATAATAATAATAATAATAATAATAATAATAATAATAATAACTATTATAATATTTTTTCATTATCATTAATATAATAAGAGAAGGAAAATATACATTTACATTTATACCATTGTGGATTTCTTTAGCAACAACAACAACAACAACAACAACAACAACAATTATTATTATTATTATTATTATTATTATTATTATTATTATTATTATTATTATTATTATTATTATTATTATTATTATCTTTCGACAGCTTTCTCATAAATGTTCCCACATTTTAATTACAGAACAAGACAGCAACTGAATTAAAACCGTCCTTTTCAACTAAAAACTATTAGCATCAGTCATTCTTGAAGTTTAGTTGTAATAAATGGAACGTAACAAAAGACCAACAGGATATTTACTGTCATTCTCTAGCTCGCCTCTAATTCTGGTTAATTATAATTCATCCACTTTCTGCTTATTAAGTCATCTTGCTAATTAATCGACGCTTTGTAAAAGTTGATTTCTCTGGAACGAGAGGGGAAGATTATGTCAACATCTTCAGTAAGTGAAGTCCACGTTAAGAGGTATGCAAAAATTTAGACGAATAATAAAATCTAAAAGAAACATGAATGACATACGCAGATCCGTAATCTATTTAAAAGTCTAGTTCCTGGAAGCCACTAATAACCCGGATTAAGCCTTACAGGCTTTTCTCAAATGGAAAAAAAAAAGCGTTTTGATAGTGTTCTCCGCAGCGAAATTAAGTTACGGGGAATGTTTTGATGAACCGTTCTTTGTGGCGAATTTCAGTTTATGGAGTTGAAGAGAGCTCTTGAGGATAAATCACGCCACAGCCAGCTCCGGCTGATGAGAAAATAAGTTGAACGAGTCCCCCCGACGTGAAATAAGTTAAATGAAGTTGCCCGACGTAAAATCAGTGAAATAAGTTGCTCGGAAGCGAAGGTTCCTTTATAAAAGGCCGAGCTCTAAATCGTGCATTCTTTACGGCTTGGTAAATGATGAGGCCTCGTTTAATTTCATGGGTGTACAAAGGAGTGATTTGTCGGTTGGAATTCGATGGTTTATACGCTTCACAACCGTGAGAAAATATGAGAGGGTTTTTGAGATCTGACAAAATAAAATGGCGAGTAATGATATTTTCATTTTATCAGTACGTTATTATACAGAGAAATATAGATAGAGACAATGAAATAATACATTTCCCTTAGAAAGAAAACGTGCAAACTTAGCATGGGATATCAAGACTTGGGAGTAATATTATTATATATATGGCAGTACATATAAATTAACATAACACTGAACACTAAACAAAAGATATTATAAAGTGTGCATTTGTGTGTACTCTGCATAATAACTTTTTCTTTACCCAAAAAGCAACTTATATATGTGTATACATACATTATGTAAATAACTATAATGTATCTAATATATATATATATCGTATATATATATATATATATATATATATATATATATATACACTAATTTACTCATATGTGGGTGTTTGTAACTTGGAAAAAACTAATATGAATATGATTATAGCTAGAAATTAATAAGAATATTAATCATCATAACTAAGGAATATCTACAGAAAAAAAAAAAAGTTATCACCGACAAGTGAATGACGTCCCCCTCCCTCCCAAAGAATAAAATTGCAATACGGCATTCATTGCAAGAGCATTGCTCCCTCCCCCGCCATTCGCGACTCAAGTACTGCCCATTGAGTACATTTAAACGAGGCGTTTGATTGCCTAAAAAACTACGTTTAACAGGTAATGAGGACAATTAGCAACGTAATTAGAGCAATTCAGCAGGGTAATCATCCTCTTCATAAACCAGATTAAATCGCTAATTTTTTTTATCCCTTACAGAACGCTGTGCAAAATACATTAGCAAGCCTTTACCAGATATAAAGACGCCCGAATTTGAGAGAGAGAGAGAGAGAGAGAGAGAGAGAGAGAGAGAGAGAGAGAGAGAGAGAGAGTAGAGCTAGCATGTGTTTCAATGCACGATGCAATTATGTACTTAAAATAGCCATCAACATCTTCATGAGATTCGTGTAGATTTAAAGAGAGAGAGAGAGAGAGAGAGAGAGAGAGAGAGAGAGAGAGAGAGAGAGAGAGAGAGAGAGAGAGAGGAAAATCTTCAGCCGAGGGATTAACCTCTGTGTAAAACTTCTCTAATTTAATATATATAAACTGAGATATTACAAAATATATATAAAAATTTGAAAGCCTTTCCAAGCTACAGATGTAATCATTTGAGAGAGAGAGAGAGAGAGAGAGAGAGAGAGAGAGAGAGAGAGATGAGAGTGGGGGGGAGGGGGTGGCTGATTGACCTGTCTGCTAAACTTTTCTAATTCAATATAAACTGAGACATTACAAAATACAAAATAACCAGTTCGGAAAATCAATTCTTCTCAATAAAGATGAAGTATTGAGAGAGAGAGAGAGAGAGGATTAACCTGCCTCCCAAAACTTCTCTAATTCAATATCAACCGAGATGTTACCGAAAAAAAAAAAAAGGAGACAATCTGTTCTCCTTTGAGGCTGCAACCAGGAAAACCAACTTTTCTCATTAAAGAAGAAGAATTTTGCAACAACAGAGTGGAAAGGATTTCTTGTGGTGGGGATTAACTTCCCTTTCAAATGTCCGTCATTCACTCTCAGTTACGAAACTACAGAAGACAAGAGAATCAATAAAAAATAATGATTCTTTTACACTTCGTAAAATTCAGTCACCAATTATTTTCACAAGAATGTTCTTCCCGGTGAAAGCGTTTAAAATATAACTGAGAGTTAAGACGGGGATTGACGTGGCTTTAAAATGTCTATTGTTAATCTTAACCGCCATATAAATAAAATACAAAATTAAAAATATTTTCTTGAGTAATAAACACAAGCAAGCTTATCCTAGCAGAGGTCGAAAACATTTGAAAAGGGACAAATTGAAAGCAAAATCTGGTAGACATAGATATTAATTCGATTATAAAAAGGACGTGTTTCATTCCATCTCAATTCCCATTTTATAATATTCCATCTCAATTCCCATTTTATAATATTCCATCTCAATTCCCATTTCATAATATTCCATCTCAATTCCCATTTCGTAATATTCCATCTCAATTTCCATTTTGTAATGTGCCATCTCAATTTCAATGTTATAATATTCCATCTCAATTCCCATTTTATAATATTCCATCTCAATTCACATTTCGTAAGATTCCATCTCAATTCTCATTTTATAATATTCCATCTCAATTCCCATTTTAATAATATTCCATTTCAATTCCCATTTCATAAGATTCCATCTCAGTTCCCGTTTTATAATATTCCATCTCAATTCCCATTTCATAAATGCCATCTCAATTCCCATTTTATAATATTCCATCTCAATTTCCATGTCATAATATTCCATCTCAATTCCCATTTCATAATATTCATCTCAATTCCCATTTCATAATACATCCATGCACTATTTATTCCCTTAAGGAGAAAGAAATTCAACAGGCTCTTTGAGCTGAGGACGAAACGTTCTGAAACAGGACACTAAGCCAAGAAAAAAGAAAAAAGCTTGAGTTGTCGAGCATCTTCACTTATAAAACATCAGTTATTCCTCAATTAAGGCATTATCAATACTAAAATAAAAGGCATTATCAATAATGAAATAACGATCACGTGAGTCACCATCCGAATGTAGAAATCCACGCGTCTGTAGCGAAGACGAAACGCTTTGAAAAGTAGCGATTGGAGGAGAAAAGAAGAAGAAAAAAAAAAAAAAAAACTTATCTTAGGTGTATCAGATCTTCATTTCAAGAGAAACATTTGAGAGAAAGACGAAATATTTCGAGTCACCATTTTTCACGAATGGGAGAATGAAGGTAGGCGCGACTCATTCTTTGTGATAAAACTACTTTTTCAAAAAAACATTAACTTTTATCAAAGTGATAGCGGTGTAACACTGGCATTCATACCTTGTGTGTATATGATACTCGTAATATTACTGGCGGAACATTCATTTATAAAACAGTTATGGCAGTTATTCAGTAACGTGTCAAAACATCAAAACATCATTACATTTTAACATTGTTATTTAACATTGTTTTTTTTTTCTCATAATAAACACGAATCAAATACTACTCGGTGAAAGTTCTTCATAACATACACCCCTAATTCCCCTAACCATCTACATGAACGCAAGTAAAACATGTTTGCAAATAATATAATTAATGTCCTAAAAACTTCCCTTCACGAATATATTCATTTGTTATTTTTTATTACAAATTTCGCCGAAAATCCACAGGAGAAATATAGGAACATTTCTCAATTAATTAGCTTTTGACATCTTTTAAAAATCATCTAATTTGTTTTTTTTATTACAAATTTCGCCGAAAATCCACAGGAGAAATATAGGAACATTTCTCAATTAATTAGCTTTTGACATGTTTTAAAAATCATCTAATTTGTTTTTGCAAGTATTCACTTCGTAATATTTTTTTTTTTTTGCTAAATATATGAATTTTAAGTAATTAATATGGCTACAGAAATTTTCATGATAGAATACTGGAAAACGATATTCCTTAAATACGTCTCACATAATAAGTTAACTTGCTAAATATGTAGAGGTGATTTTCAATTGCCACCGACTGAAAAATGATACTGAAGAATCAAATAAGAAAAGACGCGTTTTTTTGCTAAGTTGATATTTTCCACTGCAAGGCAGCAGAATAATCATTATTGGAAGTATAATTATCAAACGCTACGAAAAGAAACAAGCATTATTTTCGTCCAATAACTGCAAACACGTACACAGAAGTTAACACAATATATATATATATATATATATATATATATATATATATATATATATATATATATATATATATTTCTATAAAACTTACCTTTTACATTTATGAAAACGACTAGAAACACGATGAACGTCTTCCTCAATATGTCATCCATATTCTCGAAGGGGAAGACAACGGAGCCTTCAGCAACTCCTTGAGTCCATTCCTCTCCTCGTCAACTCCTGCTGCTGCATTCAAGTCTCAGTCGAAGCAACGCAAGCATTCAAATTTCAATCCAACTTCAAAACAAATCACATTCATCGAACATCGTTTCCGCTTCTTGTTCAGCAGGGAAAAAAACTCTTTGGAAAGGATTCAGTTGTATCTATTTATCAAGTATCAACGAGAGACAACTCCGGGAGCGATGCTGGAATCATTGCACAGTGATAAGAGAGAGAGGAACAGAGACAGGGAGGATGAGCGCGCGCGGGAAAGAGAGAAAGAGCGGGAGCTACGTACGACCTCACGTGTCACCGTCTTGGGAATAACTGGACGTGAAGTAGCGAAGTATGTAGTGACCAAATCTGCTGAATAAACAAAGATCGCCTGGCTCGTTCATCCGCATCTCGTCCCCCTGTTAAACTGCTAGTCCCAAATCGCACCGGGAGTGAGTTACCATCCCGCTGGAACCTCCGGTGACATTCATTCACGTCCCGAAAGTTCTGAAAATCAACAAAAGTCGTCGGGAAGTTTTTATGCCATCGTGCGCCTGGCAGAGGCGCCGGGATAAACGCACGTGCGCCGCTACGCCAGGTGGTATGGGGAGCCAGAGGTGGGCGTGTCTGGGGCCATTCAGCCCCTGTCGTAATTTACCATCGGTGCGGTGATTTGCGATTCATTCACGCCGATATATTGGCCGTAGCATTGTAATTTTCTACCTTTTTTATCTGATTTTTTTAACTGATGCTTCTTCGTCCCAAACTGTTTCTTTTCTGTTGTCTAAACGTATTGTTCTGTTCATAAACGATGAAAGGATTTACTCTTGAAAAAGAAATGTATTTATTCTTGGAGAAAATATATTCTTGATCAAATAAAATTAGGCAATAGTTCAACACTAGTCGTCTGGCTAAACTACATAAATAATAATAATAATAATAATATAATAATAATAATAATAATAAGAAGAAGAAGAAGAAGAAGAAGAAGAAGAAGAAGAAGAAGAAGAAGAAGCAAGAAAACAAGGGAGGAACTGAACGAGAAGTACTAAGTATACGAGAGGGGACTAAACAACACAATAGAAGATGTAAAAAAGAGGCTTAAGGCCAAAGTACATAAGATCCAACGATACATGAACAGGAATAAGGGATACCAACAGAACAAACTATTCGGAACCAACCAGAAAAGACTATACAGCCAACTAAGAGGGGAAGACAACCACCAAGAAATTCCTTTAGCCGAACCAAGTAGGAGACTCTGGGAAAACATATGGAGCAATCCGGTATCACACAACAAACATCCAACATGGCTCCAGGAAGTCAAGGCAGAAGAAACAGGGAGTATAAAACAAAGATTCACTGACATCACGACAGACACAGTCAGACACCAACTAAAGAAAATGCCCAACTAGAAAGCACCAGGTCCCGATGATGTCCATGGATACTGGCTCAAAAACTTCAAGGCCCTACACCCAAGAATACCAGAACACTCCAGCATTGTATCACAAATCACCATGCGCCCAAAAGGATGACCACAGGAAGAACATCCTTAGTCCAGAAAGACAAGAGTAAGGGAAATATAGCCAGTAACTACAGGCCTATCACCCGCCTACCAATAATGTGGAAGTTACTAACAGGTATCATCAGCGAAAGGCTATAAAACTGCCTAGAGGATACAAACACCATCCCCCACCAACAGAAAGGCTGCAGAAAGAAGTGTAGGGGCACAAAAGACCAGCTCCTGATACACAAAATGGTAATGAAGAACAGTAAGAGAAGGAAAACCAACCTAAGCATGGCATGGATAGACTATAAAAAAGCCCTCGATATGATACCACACACATGGCTAGTAGAATGCCTGAAAATATATGGGGCAGAGGAAAACACCATCAGCTTCCTCAAAAATACAATGTGCAACTGGAATACAATACTTACAAGCTCTGGAATAAGACTAGCAGAGGTTAATATCAGGAGAGGGATCTTCCAGGGAGACTCACTGTCCCCACTACTCTTCGTAGTAGCCATGATTCCCATGACAAAAGTACTGCAGAAGATGGATGCTGGATACCAACTCAAGAAAATAGGCAACAGAATTAACCATCTGATGTTCATTGACGACATCAAGCTGTATGGTAAGAGCATCAAAGAAATAGATACCCTAATCCAGACTGTAAGGATTGTATCTGGGGACATCAGGATGGAGTTTGGAATAGAAAAATGCGCCTTGGTCAACATACAAAAGGGCAAAGTAACAAGGACTGAAGGGATAAAGCTACCAGATGGGAACAACATCAAACACATAGATGAGACGGGATACAAATACCTGGGAATAATGGAAGGAGGGGATATAAAACACCAAGAGATGAAGGACACGATCAGGAAAGAATATTTGCAGAGACTCAAGGCGATACTCAAGTCAAAACTCAACGACGGAAATATGATAAAAGCCATAAACATATGGGCAGTACCAGTAATCAGATACAGTGCAGGAATAGTGGAATGGACGAAGGCAGAACTCCGCAACATAGACCAAAACAGTAGGAAACATACGACAATACACAAAGCACTACACCCAAGAGCAAATACGGACAGACTATACATAACACGAAAGGAAGGAGGGAGAGGACTACTAAGCATAGATGACTGCGTCAACATCGAGAACAGAGCACTGGGGCAATATCTGAAAACCAGTGAAGACGAGTGGTTCAAGAGTGCATGGGAAGAAGGACTGATAAAAGTAGATGAAGACCCACAATTATACAGAGACAGGAGAATGACAAACAGAACAGAGGAATGGCACAACAAACCAATGCACGGACAATACATGAGACAGACTAAAGAACTAGCCAGCGATGACACATGGCAATGGTTACAGAGGGGAGAGCTAAAGAAGGAAACTGAAAGAATGATAACAGCGGCACAAGATCAGGCCCTAAGAACCAGATATGTTCAAAGAACGATAGACGGAAATAACATCTCTCCCATATGTAGGAAGTGCAATACGAAAAATAAAACCATAAACCACAAGCGAATGTCCGGCACTTGCACAGAACCAGTACAAAAAGAGGCATGATTCAGTGGCAAAAGCCCTCCACTGGAGCCTGTGCAAGAAACACCAGCTACCTTGCAGTAATAAGTGGTACGAGCACCAACCTGAAGGAGTGATAGAAAATGATCAGGCAAAGATCCTCTGGGACTATGGTATCAGAACAGATAGGGTGATACGTGCAAATAGACCAGACGTGACGTTAATTGACAAAATCAAGAAGAAAGTATCACTCATTGATGTCGCAATACCATGGGACACCAGAGTTGAAGAGAAAGAAAAGGGGAAAAAATGGATAAGTATCAAGACCTGAAAATAGAAATAGGAAGGATATGGGATATGCCAGTGGAAATTGTACCCATAATCATAGGAACACTAGGCACGATCCCTGAAAAGGAATCTGGAAAAACTAGAGGCCGAAGTAGCTCCAGGACTCATGCAGAAGAGTGTGATCCTAGAAACGGGGCACATAGTAAGAAGAGTGATGGACTCCTAAGGAGGCAGGATGCAACCCGGAACCTCACACTATAAATACCACCCAGTCGAATTGGAGGACTGTGATAAACCAAAAAAAAAAAATAATAATAATAATAATAATCGCATTTCACAGAAGCTACGTTAAGTTTGACCTAAGAAAATCACTTACAATTTGATGCTTAATAACCAAATTCATACTCCAAAAGTCGTCTTAAAGCTTCGAAAACACCCTCAGATTCGAACATTGAACATCTCAGAATATAATTATATAATTTCTAATTAAAGAGTTTTTGAGTCTGGCCAATAAAGGGAAGGGTAACCTAAAAAAAATGACAGACGTCTAAGATATAAGCCCTTTGCACATCCATGGACCAAGGTGCGGTCTTGCAACCTCACCCCCAAGAGAGTTGCTGAGAACCATCTGGCTGACAAGTTTTGGAGTCACAACGTGGGAGAACTAAACACACACACATCAAAAAACAAAAAAATAATAATAATTTAGTCAGAAGAAAGTGTAAGAGCTAATGATACGACTGAATAAATTAAACGATTAACGCTTTTAAATACCAATACAAATCAGGAAAGAGATTAACTTAAGTTATAGTCTTAAGCTACCCAGAGGAGAGAGGACTTCCTCATTTTATTTTCTATTTCTGATTTTCATGGATTTCTGGGGGAATATTTAATTATAACAATATATATAATATATATATATATATTATATATAAACATATATATAATACACACACACACACACACACACACATATATATATATATATATATATATATATATATATATATATATATATATATATATATATATATATATATAATATATATATATATCTATATATATTATATACATATATATATATATATATATATACACATTAAATATTATATATACTATATATATATATAATATATATAATATATATATATATATATATATATTTATATATTGTCACCACTGCAA
>NC_087219.1:37985446-38032946 GCF_015104395.2 Macrobrachium nipponense
ATGCCTAAGAAATCATGTTAGTACAAAGAACTTAGTGGCCTTCACTATAACGAGAGACCAACCCAGAATAAACAGGGTTAGAACGCAGAATTGCGCGCAAAATGAAGACCTTGCAAAGTTTCATTTTTCACTTTGAAAACAAACTGTGCATCAGTAAGCATGGGAGAGAGGGAGGCCTAGTTATAACCATTCCCTCGAACAGATCAATGATGGCGAACTATAACTAACAAAGAGTATTGTCTCTCATCGAGGTACATTCCCTATCTGTGCAACGCAGTAGTAGCCCTTGGAATGAAAAGGAAAAATTCTATAAAATATGAGAAGGAATGATCCAGGCAAGTAAGTTCGCTCGATAAAGTTCGTGTGTGCTTCCTAAAAAAAAAAAAAAAAATAGTACCCAGTGTAAAGCTGAAATGCAACAGATATTACCCAGTACTGGTATATAAATGTGTATGTATATATACATACATACATACATACATATATATATATATGTGTGTGTGTGTGTGTGTATATGTATATATAAATATTATATATATAATATTATATATATATATATATCTATACATTATATATATATAGATATATATATATATATATATATATATATATATATACGTATATATATATACAATAGGAATCTGCAATCATGGAGGGTCCTACATCATATGCATTCTTAGGGGATGAAGAATCCTGTATAAAGAATCCTATATAGAGAGTCCTAAATCTTCCACGTTAGCCAAACTTACAGTGCCACCACCGAATAGGGGGAAAACCCATCAGATTTGACATATATTTCTTATTTTATATCAATGAACTTGCCTACAGAGCGCCCTAAATGATATGCAGGCTTCGCACAGTGGTTATGTCTGAAAGAATCTTACCAAAGAGTCTATTTCAAGATGGACATAATCATTCTTACCACCAAAGCTTTTCTAATAGTTTCTGTTGTTAAAATATATATTCTTTGAGCAATGTTAAATGACAGCAACGGTATTTGACACAAATACTCGCAAGGATTACTCAGAAGTAGACATCTTGGAAGAGATTTAATAAATTGCTAAAATGTGCTCAAACCTACTCTTCAGGTATTTGGAATTTTCTAGGTGAAAATGAAATTGCATCCCTATATTCTATGAATATAGCACCGAGACATTAATGAAGGATATTACTCATCACCTTTTTTATACTAGAAAAATAAAAAATGAAAAATGAACAGCAAGTGCTTCGCAAACGACTGAACGTGCAATGTATATACACATACGACCTAAGACAGAATATTTATGCCCAAATTATCTTGCGAGATCATCAGTGTAAAGATACATGCCAGATCCTCTTGTCAGAGGAATTAGAAGTGTAAACGTTACCAGCAAAGAACAATAAAACACGGCTTCTCTGAGCTAGGTCAGTGTATCCCCCCCCAAGGGAGATTCTTACGTTTCGTTCTCCTAAGTCATTTCTTTCGTGTTAAGCCCAACTATTGCGTGATGAGGCGGCAGACGAAGTGCTCAGACGAAACATTAAGGATTACATAAAGAGATATAAGAGCGCCCAGTCCTTTTTTTTTTATCTCTTACGAGAGATTTAGTCGATACAGACTGAATTCATGGTCTTGGAGAACTTTGCGAAATTAGCAAAAAATTCGCGCGAAATGACGCAAGTTGCCACATCTTCGCGAACAGCCTGAGCTCTCTCATTCACGTGAAATATGGAAGTTGTGATACATGGCGTAAACAATTCACGTATAATGTCTCAAGTATGTAAATGGATAAGATCGTTTATCACCTGCATTTTTTTTTTACAAGTTCTCGATAAATCTCTTCTATGCTAAATATACAGAAGTTGGTAAACAAAAGATTCTTCCCCTAACATAGGAAAAAACATACACAGAACACATACTAAAATAAACAATATTTCAAAACGCCAATTCAAATAAAACATCATCTCACAACACCAATTCAAATAAACAATATCTTAACACACAAATTCAAATAAACATCTCAAAACACACACACACACAATTTTATACACACACACATATATATATATATTATATATATATATATATATATAATAAATATATATATCTATATGCATATAGATATATATATACATATATATATATATATATATATATATATATTTTTGTATATTATATATATATATATATATAATGTATGATTATATATATAATGTTTTCTTTAGAAGGTTTGACTGACATATATTTAAATTGGTGTTTTGAGATATCTCAGAACACCAATTCAAATATATGTCAAGAACCTTCTAAAGAAAAAATTATAATTTATATTATCTATATATATATAATATATATATATATATATAATATATAATTATAGACTCGTGTTTGGTGTGTGTGTGTGTGTTGTGTGTGGATGGTGAATTCAATAAGTACATTTCTAAAGCCACCATCTAATTTGCCACTCCCGTGATTATCCTGCGCCGCACCTCTTACAAGGAAGGAGAGAGAGAGAGAGAGAGAGAGAGAGAGAGAGAGAGAGAGAGAGAGAGCGGTGATAATTACCAGGGAACCCCGTAAAGTTACCACTTGATGAGAAGCCAAGCGCCTCTGCTGAATGGTAAAGATTAGGAGTGGGCCTCCTTTGTGTCGGCCGCCGGGCTATTGTGGCGCTGTCACATTGTAACCTGCTGTGTGTGTGTGTGTGTGTGTGTGTGTGTGGAAGAACGCTATGTGGATGCATCTGTCTATCAGAGGTAAGTGTGTCTGTGTACATGTGTGTGTGTATATATATATATAAAATAAATATATATATTATATATATATATAGAGAGAGAGAGAGAGAGAGAGAGAGAGAGAGAGAGAGAGAGAGTCTGTGTCAGGAACCGCATATACTATGCTTGAATGTATGTGTCAGCCAGGTAGAGTTTGTGTGTGTGTGTGTGTGTGTGTGTGTGTCCCTAAAAAAGCAACATGCTCTCTGAATGAGCGCTCCAGTATATGCGCGTAATAGTGGATCCAGAAAATTTTCATTTTATTTATTCATTTCAACTACAATTAATAACGTACAAAGTGTAGATAATATCTACACTTTGCATGTTATTAATAGCGGTTATGTGTGGTGTTTTGCCTTCATTCGTTTCATACTTGACTGATATTACAGTGAAATAAACTTCAACATCCATTAATCGTAATAAATGAAAAAATCAGGAGCTAAAACCCGTCACGAAAGGTAATGAAGCAGTGGTTTTCATAACCTGGCTATTTGTAACAGCTCCATTTTATTCGATTTTTTAGCGTTGAAGAAGAAGTAACAATAAAAAACGTCAAAATAACGAGTGAATAGATCTGAATCATGGTATGAAGACCCGGCCATATAAACTATAGGTCTGTAGGGTAAGTATACTGAGCAATTTGCTAATATTGTGTACTGTATCGGAGAAGCTTTAAACGAACACATACATTATATATACATATATATATATATATATATATATATCTATATACTATATATATATCTATATATATATATATGATATGTATGATATGTATATTTATATGTATTATATATATATATATATATATATATATATATATATATATATATATATATATATATATGTAACTCCAATTTCCGGAGCAACAGCTCGAAGAACAATCCAAGGCGGGTCAGGGAAAGGCACTATCCATATGCATTTTATTAAAATATATGCCGACGTTTCAAAACTCCACATAGTTGCATTTTCTAGGCTGCAAACAAGCGAACATGGCAATCAATAGACTAATAAAATCCGAATTACATATTATAATTAAATTAAAACATTCAGAATATAATTGATAAAACATTTACTTCTGGGTAGGTTGTCACCAGCCATTTGCTTGTTCTTCAAGTAAATGTTTTATCAATTATATTCTGAATGTTTTAATTTAATTATAATATGTAATTCGGATTTTTTTAGTTTATTGATTGCCATGTTCGCTTGTTTGCAGCCTAGAAAATGCAACTATGTGGAGTTGTGAAACGTCGGCATATATTTTAATAAAATGCACATTGATAGTGCCTTTCCCTGACCCGCATTGGATTGTTCTTCGAGCTGTTGCTCCGGAAATTGGAGTTATCATCGGGAGTCTACAGACAGTTCAGCTGGCGCCATGGCATTGTTTAGAATTTTCTTCACCCTACTCTTCCTACTGAAACTTCGTGCTGGTGGACTGAACCATTTTCACGAGTTGATTCGGACCAGATATGGAACACCTCTCCTCGCCAAGTGCCGTTCATTGGAGAAATTTACCAAGAAACGGGAAAAAGCCAAATTAGATTTAGATTTTCTACAGTACTGCCAACTGAATAACATAGTAGCGAGGTTTGTTAAGTTTAAGCTATATGAGACTTCTCTGTAACACTCGGAATTCTATACAGATGCTACCCAGAAATTGTTAGAAATTGAGATAAATTCAAAATACAAGGATTTAAAGAGACTCAGTGACACGGTCTATGAACATAAAACGAAAGTGTTCGTATCACTCACTTTTTTAGATTGTTATTTTCACTCGACTTTTTAACAAGACCATTAATAGCTTCCTTAGGTGTATTATTATTAGACATGATAAGAAGTTAAAGAGTTTAGGTGTTACTATTCCTGTTTTCAATAAAAACATAAATTCTGTCTTCAACCTGTCAAATAGAGTATTGTCGAAGAGGGAAGAATTTCTTCTCTCTTTGGGACTGGATTTCTGTCTCCCGAATTTTAAACCTAGTTACCAACAATTTTTTCTCCCTATAGAATCACTGTTTCACAGGATTACTGACCTTCCTTTTAGCACTAATATAGATAGCCTAAGATCACAGATTTCAGCCTTAGCCCACAGCACCTTCAACAACTTAAAAACACGATGGATCCCATTCTTCGGGAGAGAGGATTACCTTACCTTTAAGAACTTAGCCAACGATAAAGACGTCATTATCGTCAAGCCGGACAAAGGTAGGGGTACGGTTATTCTCAATAAACATGAATACATAAATAAAATGGAAAATATCCTTGATGATAAATCAAAATTTGAAAAACTCGGCTCCCCTGACTTGTATAATATAATTAAATCCGAGGATAAAATTAACCGATTCCTCACTCAGAGCATTGAAAAAAAATGGTATTATAGACGAACGTAAGTACCAAAGTTTGTTTGATACAGGTTCTTCATATGGTATTATGTATGGATTGCCCAAGGTTCACAAGACCGATGTCCCAATGCGTCCTATTCTTTCCTCTATTAACACAGCCAATTATAATCTTGCTAAATTCCTAGTACCTATTCTGGAACCATTAACTAAGGGCCCTTACACCTTAACGTGTTCTGCCGACTTCAAGGATGAAATAATCAAACAGGACTCCGATTTATTCATGGTTAGCCTGGACGCTGAATCCTTGTTCAGCAACGTCCCTGTGGGGGGTAACCATTCAGATTATTTTAAATAAGCTTTTTCCTGATGACGATGCTTTATTTCATAATTTCAGCAAGAATCTTTTTAAACAGTTTTTAGAGCTGGCCGTGCTGGACACAGCCTTCATTTTCAATGGAGTTCTGTACAAACAGGTGGAGGGAATGGCCATGGGAAGTCCTTTGGGACCTACGTTCGCCAACATTTTTGTGAACTCTGGAAGAGCACATAATGGACACTTGCCCCTTATCCTTCCTCCCTTTATTTTATAAACGTTATGTTGATGACACGTTTGCCCAACACCCTAAGATAAAATTTACGCTAGAAAAAGAATCTAACAGTTAACTTCCATTTTTGGATGTTCTTGTTTCCAAGAACTCGGTAGGATTTCACACGGGTATATATCGTAAAGGTACGTTTACGGGTTTACGTATGATTTTTTACAGCTCGTGTTATTTCAATTTTAAATTAAACGCTGTTTCTACCCTCCTCCACAGGGCTTTTCCTCTGTCATCTAATTGGCTGACCTTTCATGATGATATAACAACTCTTTCAAACTATTTCAGAAACAACTCTTTTCCATCAAAACTATTCTTCAGACAGTTAAATAGTATGTTGAATAAGAAGATGACGCCACCTCCTCTATACCACCTGTCCCTAAAATGAATTTGTACGCGGCGTTCCCCTACATACAAGATGACACTTTCAGGAAGAAATTTCTAACCATCATTCAAAAGGAATTACCGGCCCTCAACCTGAAACTCATTCCGAAGAGTTCCCGAACAGTTGGGTCTCTCTTCAAGTTCAAAGACAAGCTCAGTCCTTTGTTTACATCCAACGATAAGTACAAGTGCCCCAGATGTAGTCAGGGGATCTATGTCGGATGTACAAAGAGGCTGTTGCGAGTGCGCATTGATGCTTCAGAACTGAGAGCAGATTGTCTAGCCCTGAACAATCTAATATTAAAAACCATTCAAAAATATGTAAAACCTATATAGACATAAAGATTTTTCAATAGTATGACAGGTACAAAAAGAAAACGACTTAACAATACTGGAATCCATTATTATCAAATTGACCGTACTACCGTTAAACTCCCAAATTTAATTATAATACGTAATTCGAATTTTATTAGTTTATTGATTGCCATATTCGCTTGTTTGCAGCCTAGAAAATGCAACTATGTGGAGTTGTGAAACGTCGGCATATATTTTAATAAAATGCATATGGATAGTGCCTTTCCCTGACCCGCCTTGGATTATATATATATATATATATATATATATATATATATATATATATATATATATATATATATATATATATATATATATAGTATATGTATATATATGTATATATGTATATATATATATATATATGTATATATATACGTATGTATATATGTACAATATATGTGTATATAGTAGGTATATTATATATATATATATATATTATATATATATATATATATATATATATATATATACACATATATATGTATATGTATAATATATGTAAAGGTATATATAATTCCATCTTCAGCTAGGTTCTCAAGAGTAATAGTTTTAAATGTCCTGCAGGAGCTGATCCGTCAAGTCAAAAAACGGTGAAATAATAAAAGATTGAGTCTAACAGAATAAAAAAATTCAAACGTATACCAAAGTTCATCCATATATATAAGAAAGACTTACAAGGTTTGCGATGAAGTGTCCTGTCATAAGAGGATTCCAATAATTCTCCGTGAGAGAACCAGAAACCAAGAAGGAAAATATTTACATTTTTCCTCAATTTTTCTTTCTTAAGACTTCCCAGCGGAGGATTATTCATATGCAATATTAGTCCTTGCAAATCTCAGTTTTTTTTTTCAACAGTCAATTTCTGTCTGCAATATCTGAGTCAGGTCACATCTGTTTCCAGTGACTTTTAATATCAACACTGTGACCCTTCGAGATTTGCTCAACATCCTCAACAGAAGATCTTGATAATAGTAAAAGAATTTACAACAAAAATATAATCAGCAATCAGGCCATGAACAATAAAATGTTTATAAATATCACAAACTGAGGCACTTACATAAAACAATAATTAAACATCCAATGTTAATAAGACCTCCTCTTATCAAATACACTAAGAAAAAATGAAAATTCCAAGCAAAGCACATATATCCAACAGTGTCAACAGATCTGAAATATGAAGTAGAAAGAGGAGTATGCGCTAGAGATGAGAGGATAACCATAATAGTTTGCCATAATTGGGTCTCGTTTTCTAATAATATCAACTTGTTATATTTTCTGTGATTTTTCGAATGGTAAACTGCGTCAGAAAATTAGTGTAAAGAAGTAAGAGAGAAATTAGAGATTAATATCACTCAGTGTACCTAATTACATAGTGTGAGAGTGCAGAGACGTTGTGTATGTATTTTTCGATGGTCAACGCCTGCTTAAAAGCAGATCAAAGACACATTTCAAAAATGAGGCATCCTTACCTACTATGAGATTCAGGGCCTCTGTAACACGGTTTTTTGGACTTTGCTCCTTGTCAAAGCATCGGGTGTAGCTGAAAGGTGACATATGTATATTTTACAACCACACACAAATTTTGTCAGCATTATCAATAACCTAAACCCGATAGTTTTAATTTTTATAGAGTAAAAATTATCTAGCCGGCGTCATGGCCAATGATTACGAGCCGAGTCGAAAAACATTCATTACGTAAGCAAAGTAAACACCTTTTTACGAAATGTTGCGCCGCCCATCCACTAGACAGAAACCCACTCACCTTGTTCCATCGGCTCTGAAACCCAAAGACTTTATGAATGGCGGAACGATACATAGATGTGGGTGGGGTATCTGTGCTAGCGTAGTAATACTACTGTAGCAGTAGTGCCACAACAGTATAGCAGTAATATACATGAATTAAACGTTTAGGCCAACTGCTGAGATCCTTGAGGATCATTTAGCACTTCTTACAACTACTCGAGAAATGAGTTTTTATAGCCAGAAGTTAAATTTTCTAATCCAACAATGTCCATGATAGCCTTCATTGTTATCCTGAATTATAACGAGGCCAAAGTGGGTGGAGCCTCATTCTGACGATAATTATTGGTGAAGGTTTAAAGCCAAAATATAGTACCGGCTATTTTTTTTTTTAGTAAATAGGTAGATAGCCAATAAATAAAAATTGCATGACATTGGATATAGCAGTTATCAAAACAAGCTTGTCTACTATGTTTTTGAAAATTACCATCTATTCCCTACATCTTGTCAATCTGATTGTGACCTATAAAGCAGACTGTAATTTCTTAGGAAACTTATTTTGGGAGTTAGACTAATAATCGAAGTGTTTTTGTATTTATTAACATATTTTGTTGGTTTGTTCATTATGACAATTATCAGTGGAGAGGTTCAGAATTCATAAAGGTGTGCTGCTTTGCTTGTATTTAAATTTGTTTGTCATTGTTGCCAGAGGTATAGCCTTTGTTACGTATAGCCAATCATCCATCGAGAAAGAGGGAAGAAATGCTGTCATAAGTTACTTAACGAGTGCGTTCGAAACCTTTTCTCTGGGTAAGTTGGCTCGTCTTCAAAAAGAGTCACTTTTACATTGTAAGTACCAAATTTATTCAACCTACTATGAGATTCAGGGTCTCTGTAACACGGTTTTTTCGACTTTGCTCCTTGTCAAAACATCGGATGTAGCTGAAAGTTGACATTTGTATATTTTACAACCACACACAAATTTTGTCAGCATTATCAATAACCTAAACCCGATAGTTTTAATTTTTATAGAGTAAAAATGATCCAGCCGACGCCATGGCCAATGATTACGAGCAGAGAGTCGAAAAACATTCATTACGTAAGCAAGGTAAACAAACACCTTTTGACTAAATGTTGCCCCGCCCATCCACCAGACAGAAAATCCATTGGCTCTGAAACCCAAAGACTTTATGAATGGCGGAACGATACATATATGTGGGTGGGGTATCAGTGCTAGCGTAGTAATACTACTGTAGCAGTAGTGCCGCAACAGTATAGCAGTAATATACATGAATTAAACGTTTAGGCCAACTGCTGGGATCCTTGAGGATCATTTAGCACTTCTTACAACTACTCGAGAAATTAGTTTTATAGCCAGAAGTTAAATTTTCTAATCCAACAATGCCCATGATAGCCTTCATTGATATCCTGAATTATAACGAGGCGAAAGTGGGTGGAGCCTCATGAAGTCATCATTCTGACGATAATTATTGGTGAAGGTTTAGAGCCAATATACGGTACCGGCTATTTTTTTCAGTAAATAGAAGATAGCTAATAAATAAAAATTGCTTGACATTGGATATAGCAGTTATCAAATCAAGCTTGTCTACTATGTTTTTGATAATTACCAACTATTCCCTACATCTTGTCAATCTGATTGTGACCTATAAAGTAGACTGTAATTTCTTTGGCAACTTATTTTGGGAGTTAGACTAATAATCGAAGTGTTTTTGTATTTAACATATTTTGTTGGTTTGTTCATTATGACAATTATCAGTGGAGAGGTTCCAAAGTTCATAAAGGTGTACTGCTTTGCTTGTATTTAAATTTGTATGTCATTGTTGCCAGAGGTTTAGCCTTCGTTACGTATAGCCAATCATCCATCGAGAAAGAGGGAAGAAATGCTGTCATAAGTTACGTAACGAGTGCGTTCGAAACCTTTTCTCTGAGTAAGTTGGCCCGTCTTCAAAAAAAGTCACTTTTACATTAAAAGTACCAAATTTATTCAACCTACGTAGTGCAGAATACACTCAAAATTTATGTGTTGATATAATATGTATTCTGAATAAGCGTTATATTTATGAAATGCATAGATAAAAAGTTATTGCGAAAAAACCGTGTTACAGAGGCCCTGAATCTCATAGTACGTAATGCAGAATACAGTCAAAATTTATGTGTAGATATAATGTGTATTCTGAATAAGCGTTATATCTATGAAATGCATAGATAAAAAGTTATTGCGAAAAAACCGTGTTACAGAGGCCCTGAATCTCATAGTAGCCTTCCCTTAACCTAACCTATCCTGGGACGTCGTGCTCAGACCTAGCAAACCAGCCACCCCCTCCCCCTCAACCCTCCCTCTTTACCTAGTACACCTGGCCGCCAACCACCCCCACCCCCCCAACCTTGTTACCTCGTGCACCTGCTAATCACCCAACCCCGGAACCATGTTACCTCGTGCATAAAAGAATGGCGTGTGCATAACTATTGTATTGTATATAGTATAACCTCAGACTACAGATATTACTACTTTTATGCTATGCAGAACTGAGCTATAACCATGGCCAATTTACCAAAATACTATGATAATTTTCTTTGTTCTCAAACTATAAATAACATCAAAAGCATACCAGGAAACGGGCACTTGCAATATGGCAGCCTGAGATCCTCTCCTGGGCGAGATTTGAATGATGCTAACACGAGGACGACTAGTTCTTAAGACACCAGGCAGACGTCCTAGTAACTACCAGTCTTCCCTGTGCCCCTATACACAAACTGGGTTGTCTTTTGACAGCCTCCAAGGGGAAAATTTTACATCAAAATATCTGTTATCATAATCATTCATGAATTTTATATTATCAATATATACCTTTAGAATCGTTATTATTCTTCTAGGGCATGCTCTTTAAATTATATTTGAGGGCTGTAATTTTGCAAATGCAATTGATATTTTCATTAGGTTACCAGTTAACCTTAAACTGAATTGACCTGGGGGCTTTGTAACCCCACAATTCATCTTTATTGTAATTGTCCCTTACAATTTTCATACCTTGTAAATAGTGTATTCAGTCTTGTTCAGCTAATATCTCTACTGTTGAGACAAAGCAATTTTAGTGAATAATTACTGTTCATTGATAAGTTACCAAGTTAACTTCTGAAGTAACAAACCACAGTTATAAACGTCTGAACAACCTGAAGGTTATGTATACCCAAGGTCTAAATTAGACCTTGATGTATACCAAGCCGCAAGTAGGGTTACTGGTTTGATATCTTGGTTGCTTGGCCAATTAGTGCCTGGTGGTGTATTGGTTAGATTCCTAGAATTGCAGAGAGGTCTCCTGCAATATCAGGATAGATTAAAGTATCAGTAAGGACACCAAGGCCAAAACCCGGAACAGCATTTTGTATAAATTTATTGGGACATGTTTCGAGCAGTGCTATCACTTGTCATCGACCTACAACTTTATTGGGACTTGTTTCGAGCATTACTATCGCTCGTTATCGACCTAAAAATGAAAATGAATGACATTATAATTCTTGTATTCAAATTCACAATGATACAGCAAAATGACACTGAAATAACTGCACTTTCCTGTGAGTTGCAGCCTCCCTAGAATTTACAGGACTTTCAATCCAGATGTTTGGTGGTCACCTTAGTGGCTGGGTATTTCTTCTTGTAACTTCCTCCATACAGACAAGCCTCAGCAGTCAGAGCACTTTCTTTTCATCTAATAGTATCGAAAGCCAATTACCGCGGTCAGAAGCAATAATTCAAAATCCTTGTAAAGGAAACCATAAAGCATTAATCTCCTTTTACTTTTATCATTTCAAGCCAGCCGTTATCATCCACATCGACAGATTCAACAGAGAAATTACCACTGCAAGAAAATTTAAGAGAATTTAAGAAACGTTTCACTGTAATAACAAATACAGGATACAGCTAAAAACGTTGCATTCGATAGTAAGGAGTAATTTGTCGAAGGGAGAAATTGCATGCAAATTGTGTTACTCTAAGTTTCCTTATAGGACACACAGAGCATTAAACCAATATTCGATTTTTGATGTTAATGGTTAGATATCAAGTAATTTCAATAAGTCATGACACTTATTAGGTAGTCTACAGTTCTTTATCAAACAACTAACATCATAATGATCAAGAAGTCATATATTCTGAAGAGATTCTATTACCCTAAGATATAGTCAACATTTCTCAAGAATTTGACATCGGTTGGATTGGCTAAAGTCGACGTTCCCAAATCAGGCTCCATAAACATTAGACTCCTTACCGATCTTTGTAATCCAAATTTGGTTCAAAACTAGGGAACTCTATTGACTATTTTCTCTCAAGTTTGTTTCAAGATTCTCTCGGTATTTTTAATTCGTTTTTCTAAGACTCTCAATGTGAGGATCAACAATATTTCAGCATAGTTAGAAAGACGACAACCCCACAAAAAAAATTTTCTGCATCTCAGTTTAGCGCTCAATTTGCAGCTTGTTTTATATTTAAAAAAAATAGCTCAAAATTCCACTAGTCACCTCCCACAGTTTTTAATACTAAAAAGCTACCAATCTTGAAAATCCAATTTGGAAACCTAATGATATTGCTTAATTTTTCTTGAATTATTCTCTCACAAAAGAAGCAATGTACATGTTTATTTGTTTGTATAGTGCTTTTACGTTACATGGAACCAGTGGTTAATCAGCAACGGGACCAACGGCTTTACGTGACTTCCAAACCACGTCGAGAGTGAACTTCTATCACCAGAAATACACATCTCTGACTCCTCAATGGAATGCTCGAGAGCCAAACTCGCGGCAAAGACCATACCAACCACGCCACTGAGGCGCTAAGTATATGTTTACATTAATTAACTACAGCGTTTGGGAAAATAAAAGTGCTGTGCTGTTATCATCAAACTCTAAATGTCTGCTAGTTCGCTGGCGGCATCTGATATTCATTTGTGTGAGCTATTGTACCAATACTTGCTAACTTGCCTCACGCTTCTCGTAAATAAATTTTGCAGTTAGTGACCGCGTAAACATTTGGCTAACTTAAGACAACAAAAATTGGATTAATTTTGCTTTAACAGTACGGCTGTTGCTCTAATCAAATTATGTAAATTCTGCGATATTGGCTAAAATTCGTTTTTCATGAACTGAGAATCTTAACAGTGCTAAATTACATAAAAACTATCCTTACAAGTATTCTCTTAAATACCTCACTGATGCTGGCGTATGGTCCTACTACACAACGAAAATGATAAAATATCGCTACTAAATTGATAATATAAGGCTTCCGTTTTCAGCTTAATACTAGTAACCAACGCTTACCAACAGAATTCAATTTAATATAAGCAAATGCATTTGCACTAATTTGGATGCAATGTCAGAACACTGTCTGAAGTGCTATTAGAAACGTAAATAAACTAGTCCACCACAAAATTCCCATTTTCTACGTCGGTGAAACAGCTAGCAATATAGAAAACGTTTTTCCTAAAATGGGGTACTATAGATTTCCGCTCATGATACACGACCCAGTTCCAACATTAAATAAGGATCACTTAATAAAATAAGCCTTCGATGACATGAAATGTCACAAGATTTAAATATGAATATATATATATATATATATATATATATATATATAGTCATACTATATATAAACAGCTAAATAGATAGATATGGATAGATAATAAAACAATGTTTCATAATGTACTAGTTCTTTGTATTCTCAAGCCGCCAGGAAGAGCATTGGTAAAGCATTTTACTCTGGCTGCATCATAGTTTTTCTAATCTCCTCATTGCTCGGGAATATATCTGTATGTAATGAGGTGAAAAGGTTAATGATCACGCAATGCGCTATTAGTAGGACCTACTAATACCGTAACGCATGAGCAACTGACCCGACATTTGAAACACGATGATTTTTTCACAAGTTTTAAAATAAATGGATTCCACGATCTTAATCAGTCGATGGTCTTCGAACACTCTCAACTATAATACTCTTAAATACCCTTGAATATCTTCAATATTTTCATTAATTTTCGGCAATCCCCGGAATCCTAAAGTATGAATAACATTGCTGATTTAAGCAATATTGATTCCACTTAGTGCTTCACTGTGTGACCTCCAACAAATGCTAGACACTGCTGACACGTAAGCTCCTGTGGACCATCTATGAAGATAGGTATGGACTAGCAACCTCATCCCAAAATTCAGTGCTCAAACATTTACAGAGAGCCTCAAAACCCCGATGTGATCTAAAGTGGGTCACAGTAAGTCCATTATGTATGCGAATGACCAATTCTTATGAATCTTGGACAAGAGGAATTAAGTCTAACTCTCACAAGAATTACATTACTAGTTTACCTGGTTTAAAATAGATGAGAAAGACAAAGACTCCTCGCTATCACATGGATGGACTTATTCTACAGTACTCTTACGTGTACGGTCGTTATGGCTTTTTAGGCTAAAATACATATATAGAATCTATGGGTCACTTTTACAGCGTGTGCCTCTTATAGTCACCATATCGTCTTAACTTGGCTAATATCCTGTACTTGATTTTTTCCTTAGCCAATGTTGCAAACTGAAGACTCAAATAAAACTATGATATTAGGTGAATTACTGGTAAAGGAAAAATGCTAAATGTGATTAGGTTCCAAAATAAGCCAGTTTAATTTTGTGCAGTCTGGAATGGTTCATGACTGGGTCTTGCAATAGGTAGATAAATAGATAGATAGATATATAAACACTGACTTGGAATATTACAACATATAAAGACAAACAAACAAACAGACTGTGATACCCCTGATGCTGGTAGAAGGTCACTGATTTGAATAAATATCAAGGAGATAACGTACCAGGTAATGGAAGGACGCCATACAACCACGAACTACAGGACAGTGAAGCACAAAACAAAGTGGGAATCCGGCACAAGTCTTAAATGGAAAAGGGAGTATCTAGGAAAACATTAAGTTCGAACGAATGGCGGGACAGTTGAACCAGCTCCTTTTAAGAAAGGAAAGTTTCGATACTGATTACGAAATAGAGGGAAATCCTGGAACACTAACGGAAACTGACTGATGCCACAGAACTATTACTTAAATCATAACACGTACATATTTCAAAATCTATGTTTTAGAAATCACGTTTTCTCTACAGGTCCTAAACATAACAAGAAACTGTATTTAATGGGGACACCTGTGAAGCCTACGTAGATAAAGTTGAGTACTTTTATTACTGTAACGCATATAATCTAGCCTTGTCTTAATTCCCTTTACCTAACCTACCTTAAGTTTTATATTATCTTTCCTAACCTAAACATAGAACAGAAAATATAACTATATCTAACTCTCCCATTTCAAGTGACTTTCGCAAATATTAATACGAAACTGTATGTACGTATCATGAGCTTAAGAATTCTATTTAAATGAAAGCTCTCCTTCACATTTGGCTTAGGAGCTTGCAACTCATCACAACTGCTTAAATGACATCACATACATTCTCCTGTACCCTTATAACTAAGGAGTGCAATTACTGATACTCCATTATTCAGGCTTTCTATTAACATTAATCAATAAACTGAAAAAAATTATTCCAATTTATTATATTGGGAAATAAATTAATACTCAATTAATTATCAATATTTATTACAACAATCTTTATATACACACAATTAACTATTCTTTGGTAATAAAGGACTTAATTCTGTATAAATATAACAACTGGACCAATAATGAAAACACTCTCCAAAGTTTATCATCATATGACTAATATGTTTTCTTCCACTCTAACATTTTGTCAACATTCACCGAATATGAGCGACTCTTTTCATCGTTCACTGGAAATGAATCACTTTTAGTTGCGAAGCTTTCAAAACCAAAAGCAGTTGTCTTTGCAGACTTACGGTGTCGTTTACAGTATATACGAAAAAAGCACAAGATTTATATGTACATAAACGTTGAGGGGGAGGAAAGCACTAAAACGTTTCAACAAAGGTTATATTTATCACTTGAAATAAATTTCCAGATATTGACTTTCAAAAAACGAATCTCACTAAACATCTTCTGTTCCTATAAATATGTCAATGACTAGTGTCTCGGTTTCTTTTTTGGTGGGCGAGACTCGAGCATGAGGACGTAGTTCTCCACTAAGGAAGCATTGTCTATACGCCCGGGGATGCCGTCCTTTCTTGAGGATGAAGGACCCATCCTAGGGTCCCTCGTAGATCCCCGGCCTTTTTCGAAAGTCCAGGATGTCTGTGGGTTGTTCGAGTTCCTTCTGATGAAGTCTTCTCTGAATGATGAACGCACACCATTAAGGCGGTCCTCAAGATACTCGCTGTTCCTTGGCGTTTTCCTACACTTGCCCAAGGACCAAAGGACAAGACTACAGAGGATCAATATGAGAAGCACTCCTATGCTAACGCCCACGTACCATAGGACCTCTTCGCTATTTGCCTCAGCCGCGACTATCTTTGGAATCTCTACGGCTGAAACTCCAGTAGAAGAGCCACCTCTTGAAGGGGGGTGTCCTGGTGATATATCACTTGAGACATCTGCTCCTGATCTTGAGCCACTAAGGTCAGAGTCCACCTGACTAGTCACTTTTGTATATTCAGACTCACTACTTGGAGGCAGTAATTCTGACAACGCATCGTCAGGATAATCTACTATTTCTTGCTGGTTTTCTTCCGGGGTCTTAGTTGCAGGTGCTGCGTCTATGCTACTCTGTGTACCATCATTCAGCCATCCAGATCTGCGCATGTCATCTAACGTGGTGGAAGTTGTAGGTGCTTCGGTGGGCACTGAAACGGCAGGAGAACGGGGAGGAGGACCTTCTTGAACAGGTACTGTAGGAGGAATGCTTCTCTCGGTGTTGGAACCACTCGCAGTAGACACGCTTCTGAACATGACAGGCGTTGCAAGACTCTTCATCACAGGGTTTCCTTGAGAGTCAATGAGTTCGACCTGTACCAGGGTAAAAGCTATGATGAGAACTACTGAAATTAGTGACCTACAGTTAATCATTTTGGTGTTTAATCCTACAGTGTAATGATAGCACTACAACTAATTTCATACTTATAAACAAAATAAATTTACTCTACTTCTTTGAACAACATATAAATGCCAGGTAAACTAAAGTGAAATGGATACCTATCCCAATTATTTACACAATTACACAGTTTTCAAAAACTAAATTTACTAGATCTAGCCAAACATTTACTTACTTTTCAAAATTCCTACACCCATAACAGAAAATCTTTAATCCGCTTGATTTTTCAATGCTTTCAACAGAAAAGTACAGTGTTTTTACCGGTTTACAACGGACTATGAATAACAAAGCATAGCATTAAAGGATTGTCATTTTAGCCCCTGAAATATATTGATAATGAGAACTTAAGAGGGAATTGTGGCTTTTACTATAAAATCTATATCAATTCATTCCAAGCGTCTAATCCTCTTATCTCTAAGTGTACAACTTTCCACTGATCTACATATATCCCCTAGGCATGACAAAAAGTTAGGACTGCAGTCTACACCTCAAGCTACTTCGCAACTATAAACCTTTACAAAATTAGTAGGCTACTAATGTATCAAAACAGAATAGAGCAGACGTGGAGCGTGTCTGTTGACTACTTCATGTTACCTGCAGATAGTATCCCTGTCCAGGCCACAGAGACAGCTCGGTCGTGAGCTGGTCCGTAAGGAGGTGTCCTGAGACCCCTCCAGTTTCTTCTACCCAAGAGAGTAGGTACTCAACGCCTTCGGGACCTCTTGACTCCCACGCAACTTTGACTTCGGCCATGATGCCAGACTCGACTCTCACCACCTGAAGCGCCCACGTCGGGTCCACCTAGATAGAAAGCAAGTTTTGCATGAAATATGGAGGATTCCAGTACCAGGCATTAACCATAGAAAATATGGTTTTCTAAACATTACTCTTCCTTAAGATCCACTTTCATTGTGGTTACTGAAAGACTAACGAATAACGCTTGGATTTGTGTTTAAAAAAACACAGATCCCAATAACTGCACATAAGCAAGAGAGTATGATTACAGTAGCGAGTGGAATAGGAAGAGAAAATATCTGAAATATAATATTTTCTCTCTGTATTTTGGTGTTTTTATGGGCAACTTTTATTTGATGGAATTCTGTTGTAACAGAACATTTTTACCAGTCATATTTATATACATATATATATATATATATATATATATATATATATATATATATATATATATATATATATATATATATATATGTATATAGTAAGTGTTTACATAATAAAAATATGGAATGTTAGTCCATATATATAAAAGATATATGTATATAATATATTATATTATCTATTCTATGTATATACTGTAGTGTTTACATAATATATGGAATGTTAGTCCAATATATATAAAAGACTAAAACTTGCAGGAATGTGATCAGACTAGAGACGCTAAAGATGACGTATACAATAAGTATGTAGGCTAAGATAACATGCCGTCACCTGTAGTCATTCAATTGTTTATAAACATTAGTCCAAGCTCCCTGCTTGAGACAACTACCCCGACCCATAATTCAAACGGCCTACGTGATCTGTAGCGTGTCTCATTTTGGTTGTGTGTTCGTATGAAACTATGTCATTTGTATGTATGTTCATATGTTCGAACTACTGTCTGTTCCTTCATAACTTGTAACAGAGATGGTAGACAGGCAGAACAGAGTTAGCTATCGTCATTAGAAGACCTGTATCTCTTTACCTAAGCTTTATCATGTAGAGAGAACAGAAGTAGCCATCATCATTGGCAGAAGCGATCAAGCTATCGTTATTAGAAGACTTGTACAATCATATCTGATCTTCAGCATGTAAAACTTCAGAAGAATATATCTATTTTTATACTTCGTGTTTTCTACAAGAACCTCCTCACCATGAGTTTTAACACATCATCGTCATAAACAAGATAATCCCGACTTCGTAAGTGATCTACAAACCCCAAACACTCCATTGAAGATGGAAGTGCAATACCAACCGACTTAGCGTAAGATTATCGCTAGTCTAACATTACCTCATAGGGCGCCTTATCATACAAGGCACAAGCCCTAATATATATATATATATATATATATATATTATATATATATATATATATATATATATAGTATATATATATATATATTATATATATATATATATATAGAGAGAGAGAGAGAGAGAAGAGAGAGAGAGCGAGAGAGAGAGAGAGAGAGAGAGAGTAGAGAGAGAGAGAGAGAGACTGAACTTAGCAACAACAACAAAAATTCATTACATATTCATAGGGTCCCGAACAACTGTACTTGAATCAAAAAGTCAATTAAGGCAAACCGCATACTAAAAAGGAACTTAAGCAGAAGCTCAGATTCAATAATGAGTTGAGTTGAATATAGAATTTAAGCCATTATGACCTATAAGGTCATAATGAAATGGGATTAAAAGAAATATAAGTCAAAATGAATAAAAAAAAAAAAGTGATTAGCAGAATTGTAAGAGGGCCAAAATCTACATCCACATATAATCAATCAGAAAAACCCTTGATCTAAACTTAACAAATTAACTCCCCCACCCCAGCCCCTGCATCAACCACCCCAAACAAAAAAAATTCAGGCACAAGAGTAGAAGAGACAAAAATTCAATAAACCAACAACCAATCAAAATGCTACTAACCAGACTAGATTAACCCCACCCCCCACCCCCAACAAAAAAAAAAAAAAAAACAGTGCACGAGGGTAAAAGATGAAAAAATTCAACAAACCAACAACCAATCAAGATACTACTCACCAGACTAGATGACCCTTCGGGGAATGCATCCTTCGGAGTGACCTTCTGGGATTCAAAATGTTCGTACGGATAGAATTCGGACGGTTCAACTTCGGGGGATTCGAGATTTGCTGTTACGCCCCTACTCACGGACTCTCCTGGAACTTGATCAGAAGGGCCTGGTCTCAATTCTTCCACCTGGAAGAAAGGGAAAACGTTAAAAATATATGCACAAGCAAGTAATTAAATGATGATGCTTTAAGCGTAAGTCCTAGTTGTTATTATTATTATTATTATTATTATTATTATTATTATTATGATGATGATGATGATGATGATGATGATGATGATGATGATGATGATGATGATGATGATGATGATGTGGTTGTTGTTGTTGTTGTTAAAAAATACCTTTTCTTGATTTGGGCACCTTGGTATATCGTTGAAAATACACCAACGTTCACACTAACAACATGTCGTATTTTATCTACATTTTTAAAGAACATGACGGAATTTTATATTAATCATTATTATTATCACTGTGACCGCAAATACACAGAGCACAGGAAAGAGCCACCAAATAATGATAAAGAGTCAAATAGGATAACAGGACCCTTCTTCATATTATTCTTCATCATCATCATTGTGTCCATATATTAAAGAGTACAAGGAAAGAATGACCAAATAAGAAAAAAAAAAAGGAAACATGATCAAAGATATTAGATATGTAACATGATGAAACTAAAAAAAATGAGGAAGTCCAAACCACCCAAAGCAAAAAAAGATTAAGCGAAGACGTAGAGCATCGCTATCCTAAATTAATTCTCGTTTCATTTTCTAATATCTTTTACATTTTCGTCTATTTCTTAATTTGTTAATTTGCTTCTTCTTTTTTAAAAACTGATATCTTCTTTCTCTATTTCCTATTACCGTCTACTGCTTCCTTCAAATGAACACCTTGTTCTTTGGAAGCTTGGATTTCAAGTCATTGGTCCCTGTGATAGACTTGTTTCTATATGAATAGGGTTCATCTGAATAATAATAATAGTAATAGTAGTAGTAGTAGTAGTAGTAGTAGTAGTAGTAGTAGTAGTAATAGGCACGATCCCAAGATCCCTGAAAAGGAACCTGGAAAAACTAGAGGCTGAAGTAGCTCCAGGACTCATGCGGTAGTGTGTGTTCTTGGAAACAACGCACATATAGTGAGAAAAGTGATTGACTCCTAAGGAGGCAGGATGCAACCCGGAACCCCATACTGGTAAAAAAAAAAAAAAAAAAAACACCCAGCCGAGTAGGATGACTGTGGTAAACAAACAAAATTATTAATAATAATAATAATAATAATAATAATAATAATAATAATAATAATAATAATAATAATAAGAAGAAGAAGAAAAGAAGAAGAAGAAGAAGAAGAAGAAGAAGTCGACACAAAGCATCACACCCAAGACGAAACATTATTAAACCTCAAACCCCCTTCCATCTTCATTTGGGCGAGGACACCGGATGCCCTCAGACAACCCCCTAACCCCAGCATTGGGGCAACCTCGGAATGACGCTTTTATTCACCTGATATTTTTTTCCTTAATCGCAATTTCACGGTTCTTTCCGGTGAGGCAGTTTCGGCCTTTGGAAGACAATGTCCTGGAAGTGTGGCTAAAAGGACAATTTTATTTTTGGCAGAGAGAGAGAGAGAGAGAGAGAGAGAGAGAGAGAGAGAGAGAGAGAAGAGAGACTTGGCGATACAGTTGCAGTATTATATTACTGATAATTAATATATTTTTGCAACTATATATGGAATAAAGTTAGATGCAACAACTTTATTTAGAATAAGGTTATAGGTTATATACAACTAACTATACACTGGACAAGGTTATATGCTAGGAACTGTTACATGTAAGCAACAAGTTACCAATATGTTTATGACATGTTCTGCAGTAGTGTTGGCGCAATCTTAGCAGCAAGGGAATGTGGTTGATGGTGACATGTAAGCAACAAGTTACCAATTTGTTTATGACATGTAAGCAACAAGTTACCAATATGTTTATGACATGTTCTGCAGTAGTGTTGACGCAATCTTAGCGGCAAGGGAATATGGTTGATGGTGACATGTAAGCAACAAGTTACCAATATGTTTATGACATGTAAGCAACAAGTTACCGATATGTTTATGACATGTTCTGCAGTAGTGTTGACGCAATATTAGCAGCAAGGGAATTTGGTTGATGGTGACATGCAAGCAACAAGTTACCAATTTGTTTATGACATGTAAGCAACAAGTTACCAATATGTTTATGACATGTAAGCAACAAGTTACCAATATGTTTATGACATGTTCTGCAGTAGTGTTGACGAGAATATAGCAGCAAGGAATTTGGTTGATGGTGACATGTAAGCAACAAGTTACCAATTTGTTTATGACACGTAAGCAACAAGTTACCGATATGTTTATGACATGTAAGCAACAAGTTACCGATATGTTTATGACATGTTCTGCAGTAGTGTTGACGCAATATTAGCAGCAAGGGAATTTGGTTGATGGTGACATGTAAGCAACAAGTTACCAATTTGTTTATGACATGTAAGCAACAAGTTACCGATATGTTTATGACATGTAAGCAACAAGTTACCAATATGTTTATGACATGTTCTGCAGTAGTGTTGACGCAATATTAGCAGCAAGGGAATTTGGTTGATGGTGACATGTAAGCAACAAGTTACCGATATGTTTATGACATGTAAGCAACAAGTTACCAATATGTTTATGACATGTTCTGCAGTAGTGTTGGCGCAATCTTAGCAGCAAGGGCATGTGGTTGTTTGTGACATGTAGGCAACAAGTTACCGATATGTTTATGACATGTTCTGCAGTAGTGTTAATGCAATCTTAGCAGCAAGGGCAGGTGGTTGATTGTGACATGTATGCAACAAGTTACTGATATGTCTACGACATGCTTTGCAGTAGTGTTGACGTAATCTTAAGAGTATGAGCATGTGAAAATGAGTATTATTAAGGTCAAAGGTCAACTGAGTAGGAGTACTGACCTTATATTCCACAGTTCCCTGTTGAGTTGAATGCGTCTGAAGCAAAGTGTCGGAGGCAGCTACAACTCCCTCTTGGGTAACCGCTAGCAATCGCAGCCTGGGCACCCCAGTGACACCTGGGGGTATGTGGGTACTCCGGGTGGTCGTCTGCGAAAATAAACAAAAGGCTAAATGAAAATAAGAGAACAAAAAACAATGACTACGAAAATCAAACATAAATAATTTATCGACCAAAATTTTTAAAGATATCTAAACAGAACGTTCGTCTACGTTCATCGTTAAAATGATTAATTTATAAATTAACAAAAGTCTTCACAGTAATATGCAGATATATAGTACAATATATAAATGTTACAATAATAGGCCGATCGCCTATAACAGGGTATAGTTTAAATTGTTATCACATTCGTCCATCACTATACAGAAAAAACATTATGCTAAATGTCAATTAAGGAGAGTTATCGCTGCTCTTTTGTATGCTTATGGATTGGTCTTCTCGCTTTCATAAATGCTAAAACTCTGACATTTTTACTTTCCATTAACAATCGTATAAATGAGAAACCTGGTTTAATTTACGTTATTCTATTGGAATAATCTTTCTTCATTTACCCCAAAAAGCTGCATTGAGCCCGATGTACAAAATAGCTGATATTTAAATCTAGCAGTACATTTGGCTGAAATCTCTGTTATAAGCCGGGAAGGACATATAAACTCCCGACATTTACCACAACTTGCAAAAGACCTTAGGAGTCTGATGGGAGAAGGAATAACGTCAAATTCATAAGCGGCCTATACGGAATGAATGAAATGCAAGTACTTCAGAGGTAACTTTACACCAGTTGAGCAACATAGTATGAAATTAACACTAAACGAAGTTAGCAACAGTATGATTAAACTGTATAAACATTATATATTTGTTAGTCTTTATTTCTGTTTTATTACTTCATAAATACCCAATCCAACTTTTGGGAATTCTATTTTGAAAGGAAATAGCCTTTAAGGTTTGTCCATATAAATAATAAATCATTTTGACAATATTAAAATTATAAATGATATTAATAGTATCACCAAATGGACCTTCCAACTACAACCAGTAGTCTTCTTTTTAGATTTTTCTGTTTCACGCAATTCGATTTTATCTTTGAGAGACAGAGAGAGAGAGAGCAGTCTTCTTTTACATTTCTCTATTTCACATAATTCGATTATATCTTGAGAGAGAGAGAGAGAGAGAGAAATTCATCCTCACCTGTACGACTTCACGCCATCCGCTTCCGCTGTTTATAAATAAGACGTAGATGACGTCATCCCTCGGAGGGGCAGCGCTCCCTGACCAATCGAGCGCCCCCCACACGACTTGACTCCTCCCACTGACTCTGGGAGGCGGCTGATAGGCTGGCAGGGGAGGAGGGGGCGGGACCATGTAGGACCGGAGCCCCGCCCCGTTTCTCGACGAGCTCATGTAAAAACCGCATGCAACTTGGCAACCCGGCAACTGCATAACAAGGAAAACAAAAGGTAATTAAAATAATTGCTGTTTTTGGTCATTAAGGGCGAAACTCTTAATGAGCTGAACATATAAATGAGGCTTAATAGTTCAGATTTGTGGTTAAAAAGGGAGTCTGCATTGGTGGATATCCATGGGATAAAAATTCATTCTCGACATCCTCTTGCAGTGTCTTAACAATACGAGACACTTTAATGAGAGAGAGAGAGAGAGAGAGAGAGAGAGAGAGAGAGAGAGAGAGAGAGTAACCATTCTTCAAGGATGCGTAAAATTATCATCATACTCTTCAGTACTGTAACTAGATTTCAAAATTTAACAGCAACATAAACTACTAATGTTGTTCTTTTTTTATTGAGGTAGCCTTATGCCAACATGGGCTCTTGCTCATAGAGCAGGCGTAATTATTTTACTAATGAAATTTTAAAATGTTGGAATTCAAAATAGAAAACTAAAATAGTCTTACTTCCTGTACAAAAAAACGAAGTATTCTTATCACTGTTAAAAACACTACACAAAACTACATAACTCAATTTTAATACTTCAATATCTTTACACACCAAAAATCCATTGAAAACATGACTTCTTATCACGTACACATGCATCAGCGCATATAAAAATCATCGACTCACTCATGCCTGTCTGCGTACGTAAGAAAAAAAAAACTCGGGTAAATAAAATCTCAAAATAAAATTGCAACTTGTTTATGTACCCGTGCGAGAAAAATAACGCCAGGTAGATAGAAATCCTAAAAAATTAAACTAATTAAAATTTAAAACTGCGACTCTTACACACGTGTGTGTGTGTGTGTGTGTGTGTGTGTGTGTGTGTGTGTGTGTGTGTGTGTGCGCAGGTAAATATTAATCTTACAAAAATTAAATATTCGACTCATAAATCTGTACGTGTCTTTGTGAGCGTAAAATGATTCATTAGGTAAATAGAAATACATTTAAAATTATCAGGTTATTAGAAAAACATTTTAAATTAACACTTAAAACTGTGACTCTTCTATGTAGTACGTGTGTCTTGGCGTGTAAAAAACTTATCAGGTAAACAGAAATTTCTTTAAAATGAATGGAATTTCTTGAGAACCTTTTCTACTTACACAAGCTGTGTGATCTGAACACATGGATCCCCAGATCCCCGTCTGATGGCGCAGGATACCACAGGAATTCCAACACTAGGAAAGAGAGATGAAAAATAGTGTTATTTTGACAAGTACAAAGCCATTTCCCCCTTATTAGAAGTGGCTCAAGAGAAGGAAAACCCCATACTCACACACACACACACACGCTCTCAATATTCACAACCTTCCTCATCCTTTCTTTAAACCTTATAGCCTCAATACATCCCTACACAGACAAATAGTGTTATTTTGACAAGTACAAAGCCAATTCCCCCTTATTTGAGGTGGCTCAAGAGAGGAGAAACCCATACACACACACACACACACACACACGCTCTCAATATTCACAACTGTATTCGTCCTTTATTTGAACCTTATAGCCTCAATACATCCCTAAACAGACACACCCACACACACACACATACACAAACACACACACACACAAACAAACGCGCGCTCTCAATATTCACAACCCTACTCATCCTTATAGCCCCTTTAGATACCTACACTGAAGTCTCATCAGAAGTGAGTTAAACCCCATACAAATACACCACAATCCACCTATATCTCTCATAATTTATAGCTCCTACTGACCTCCTTCCTCTCAGGAATCCTGAAGTGAACATTCTTCCATTCTCTCCACATGACCAGATCAACCCCATCCCCCTTCCCGCCCCCCACCCGACAAAAATCCGATCTTTCAAGGGGGTTAGACTGCGCTTGAGTATAGGTGTTTAGTTAAGTTCGACAAGTGTTGCATGAATATCGTGCAACGAATTTGAGTGCATATGTAAAAGCTCAAAAACATTTCTAGAGGTCCTTGAATGTCAACTCTGATTTTTCATAATAATAATAATAATAATAATAATAATAATAATAATAATAATAATAATAATAATAATAATAATAATAATAATAGTGAGAAAAGTGATGGACTCCTAAGGAGGCGGCAGGATGCAACCCGCAACTTCACACTATCAAAACCACCCAGTCGAATAGGATGACTGTGATAGATAGAAAATAAAATAATAATTTAACTTTTATATTTTTGTTAAGTGCTATATCTTACTGCATTTTCGTGATAACCTCAAGAAAAATACATATATTTCTATTCTTAAAAAGGAGTACAATGTAATCCTTTTATATTCTTCATACGGTAACCTTCCATATCGTAATGTTATCACAGTGATTACTGTCTCACTCTACATCATTATTTACATACCCTGTGCCAAATTACACTCCAGATTAGCTGATATTTATCATACGCGCGTCAGGAATGTTAAAAATCAATGAAGCCTTAAAGCCTCCACAGCTCTGTCTACAAATATGCCAACATTTCAGTCTTCTAGGAGACAAAATCTCTCTCTCTCTCTCTCTCTCTCTCTCTCTCTCTCTCTCTCTCACTGTGTGTGTGTGTGTGTGTGTGTGTAAGACCTCCTCCTCCGCAAAATCTTCAATACCCTCCACCTACAAAATATGCTATAATTTCTCGCTCTGTGTGTGTGTGTGTGTGTGTGTGTGTGTGTGTGTGTGTGTGTGTGTGTGTGTGTGACCTCCGCTTTCACAAAATCGCCTCAAAGGCCGCTCTTCCAATCCCCAAGAGAAGGGGATTAACCACATACCTAGGGGATTGGAGGGAGGAGATGCCTATATTTATTATGCGCGATGCATTTTCCATACTATTTCCTCCAATCTCCGGGAGATACGATCTCGAAGTCTGTCGAAGTCGGTCTTTCTTCACGCGCCCGCTGAAAAACGGGGGTGGGACCTTGGGCGGCCTGGGGCAGGGTTGTTCTCGAGACAAGACTCACACCGTATCGGATTCCTTCCAGTAAAAGCATTAAGTAATCTATTAAAGGATTTAGTCCGGACTAAGAAGGATTAAACCCTCTGAGGCTCCCCTTCGGGGCTGCTGTCGCGCCCCTACGCCACATTGCGCCCGGCTGGGCGATTACCACTTGTTTTGGGCCGGGCATTCAGACGGGAGTCTGGTTAGGGGGCTGGGATCAAGGAGGCAACCCTCCCTCCTACTACGGAAGGGCTGAAGACGCCCTTAGAGAAGGGGGAGAAGGGGCAGTTCCTTAGGATTCAGGGACTCCATCCTACGCCACCAGACGTCGTAAACAGCAACGATGTGGAAGAGTTTAAAAGAAAGCTAGACAATATCACTATAAGACACTGTGAATGAACAGTAGAACCTGCTCCTAGAGATAAGTAAGCATACGATGTCTCCTTGCATGGACTAACAAGTCTCCCACTGCTCAGGGTCCTGCTCAAAGCTATGGACGCTCCTTGGGACGCCCTCTCTCTCACTTGTCCGTAGAGAAGTGAAGGGGCGTGAAGAGGCCGAAAGGATGGGAACCAGAGACGACCAAAGAAGTAGGGTAAGATGTTCCTACATTACAGAGGAGCCAGATACAATCTCCTTAGCGTGATAATTTCTGGGGAATTGGCGACGGATTAACGTAAGCTTGGATTCATCACAGCGAGCTTGAGACTGACTTGGTGGTCACTGTGACGGGGGATTGGGTTAGGGACATACGTTTATAAACAGATTAAAGAGGTAGGTAAATATTATTAGCAATATATTATATTTATTATTACCTATACAGTATGGAATTAGGTTGAAAATCTAGACGAGCTTCCACAGAATTAAATGACAATGTAGGAGGAGAGAGAGAGTCAAAGTCAAAGTCAAAAACCTTTATTCCATTATAAAATGGTTATTCTGCTACATTACATATAAATTATTTTACATAAAATTCACAATAATTGGATTGTAAAATTCTAGGATATATATAATTCAAGTAAAAATTTAAGAAGTATTGCTTAAGTTTCCTTTTGAATAAATTAGAACTAACATCTATACATTTTCTTAATTCCAGAGGTAGTTTATTCCAGCAAGCTGGGCCCCTTATTGCCATCGAGCGTGAACCCAAATCTGTTCGATAGCTGTCTACATATAGATTTTCATTCTGTCTTGTTAATGCATTCCTACAATTACCAACTGTAGGAAATGTGTATAGAGAGAGAGAGAGAGAGAGAGAAGAGAGAGAGAGAGAGAGAGAGAGAGGGGGGGGGAGTCCTGAAGCAGATGAGAATATCAACAGTATAAAATTATACGCTTTTAAAGAAAGCGCATATAAGGGTCCCTTTAAGTTGTTATCCTATATATATATATATATATATATATATATATATATATATAATATATATATTATATACATACATACATACTAAACATCATTATGGATACAACATTGAATATCAACTAAATATCCCCTGAACTTGTCTTAATTGCTAGTTTCCACAGGTGTCGCGTGGGAGAATTCTGGATACCTCTCTCTCTCTCTCTCTCTCCTCTTCTCTCTCTCTCTCTCTCTCTTCTGATAGCAAACCCATTGTGAATAAGCCTCTCGAACAACTTCCAATCAGTCCAGATGAACATAACCTTTAAGTACATTGTATTTCTAGTGAATTAAGGTGGTCTACTTAATATCCAGTACTCGAACCAAAAGAACACCACCTTATCAAACTAAATTAACAGTCCCTAATCACGCGTGTTGCCAGACCAAAAAAATGCGCCCTGCAATAGATGTAATAAGATTCACAGTATTCTTCAAAACATTTGTGATGTTGTCATCTATTTCATACCTGAATTAAAACTAAAATTTAATTGTCTGGGTTAATCAATGATCTTGCAAAAGACAATTTCAAAAATTATTTGAAAGACAATCTTCGCGACTAGCTGTTCTCAAACCAAATGAACGCAACTTTACGAAAACCCGCAGTAACACCCAGTGAACGTGCTTTCAAAACAGTACATAACAAGGATGTTGAATTCGGGGGAATAACTTTTTTTGCGAAATCTTGCGTAAACAAACTAGGAAATAAACCCAAAAAGAGACAAACCGACTAAGGAATAGACAAACAACAAGAAAAACATAACCGCCTTGTCACTGCGACATCTTGGGATCAAACAAACTGAACACATCACAAAACATCCTGTAGTGAAACCAAATGAACACGTCTTTGTCAAAACGGGTAAATAAAATCAAACGAAACTGCCCTCACCACCACCTGTAGCTAAGACTTATAACACGAGCACAGAGAACCTGTGTTGAACCCAAATGAACACGCCCCTACGACAGCCCGTACCCAAATCTAATGGAAAATATAACCACGTACTATTAAAACCTCATGAACACACCCTCATGACAGCCGACGTCTAACTTAGTTACCACTCGATCAGTATGCCCGTGACGTTCCCGACGTCCTTGAAGAAGACAAAAGACGCCCCTGAATGCCACGGAGCCGCCCACCATTACTTCGATCAATTAGGCGGTATACCCATCTGCCCTAATGACCCTTATCGGACAGCTAATGACTCGCCTTATCAGCCGTGGCATCCTTATCGTCATTAGTAACAGGGAGGGAAGAGGCGAGTTTGATTGGCCCCTTGGCCCCGAGAATATGGAGGGTATCTCTTGGGCATCCCTCAGGAATTGGTTTTGCGTGTTCGGTTTCGGCTTCCGCTCCCACGTCGTTAACGACGTTTGCCCCTCGTCTATAAAGGTAGTTTCGATTCGTCGAAAATGTCATATTTTTTTTTTATTCCGTCGATAGAGATTAATATTTGTTGAGAGAGAGAGAGAGAGAGAGAGAGAGAGAGAGAGAGAGAGAGAGAATGATACACGAATTCCATAAATATATATAAATATATATATATATATATATATATATATATATATATATATATATATATATATATATATATATATATATATATATATATATATATATATATAATATATATTGTAATAAACATGTGTATATATAGAATTCATGTATCATTCTCTCTCTCTCTGTGTATATATATATATATTATATATGATATATATATATATATATATATATATATAGTATAAATAGAGTATAAAGAGGAGAGAGAGAGAGAGAGAGAGAGAGAGAGAGAAGAGAGAGAGAGAGAGAGAGAGAGAGAGAGAGAGGGGGGGGCTTGGCCTGAGTGTGAGCAAAAATTTACTGATTCAACTCTAATGGAAATGCAGAATGATTTGGGCAAGTTTCGGTAAATCACGTAACACTGCACTTCCGGTGATCCAATCAGTTAATACGATACTGGTAATCAGCCGACTGTGGTGGGTTGCATTCTAAAATAACTAATGAGAAGCAAATAAAAGACCGAAGGTTAACACCTAAAAATAAACAGACACACACACAAACTCCATATAAAGTCGAAACAGCCAATATACTCGTACATTATTAGTATTCCAGTCGAAGACATCACGAAAACGCTGGTTGGTTTTATCACAGAGGAAACAAATTGCCAGACAAAGAAAATAAAATCGATCCCGTCACCGATGCGATAAAATCTCCTGTGATAAGGACGCTAATTACGCATGCAAAGCATTTGTCGCATTTCCTGTGATGCTCTGAAGGACCAAAACAGTTTTGGATGTATTGAGACGACGCACGCTGTTTCTAAAATAAAATTTCGAAGCGATGACATTTGAGATCTTAATTTTCACTTATTATATTCTAGCTGGTAATTACTTTTAATAATTAGTTGTGCAACTGGATATATAAAAATTTCCATTGATTACATTCTAGCTCGTAATTGCTTTGAATAATTAGTAGTAAAATTTGATATATTACATTTTTCCATTTATTACATTCGAGCTCGTAATTACTTTGAATAATTTGTAGTGCAATTGGATATACTAATTTTTTCCATTAATTACATTCTAGCTCGTAATTGCTTTGAATAACTAGTTGTGCAACTGGATATATTAAAATTTTTCATTGATTGTAATTCCTTTAAATAATTACAAGTGTAACTGGGTATATTCACAGACTCCGTATCTGGAAAAAAACTTTTCATCAATTACATTCAAGATTGTAATTACTTTAAATACAGTAGTAACTACATACATTCAGAGAACACCCGTTTCTGAAAATATCTTCACATTAAATTCCAGACTGCAATTACTTTAAATAATTCGTGCAACTACATATATTCAAAGAGACGCCGTTTCCGGAGAAATAAAAATTGCATTTATTAAATTCTATATTGTAATTACTTTCAATAATCAGTACAATACTGTCAAAATTAATTTTGCAACGTTCTCGGGAAGGGCGTGTTCAACATCCTAAAATTCCTACTAACGCTTTTCCGTCAATAGCATTCGCCTTTGTAATCACCATAAATAACAATCACTTAACAGGAAACAGGACGAATAACATCTGTTCCATTATCACACTCCCACAAATTACGCTGTCGTTTATTCATGTAACGAATACGTTGGAATGTAATCCTCTTGATAAAGAATTCCCGACTGAGAGATAATTGGTTTATCTGAATGCCAAGTTGGCGTCGCACTGTCAGAGGTCGTAGTTGATCAACATGCAGTGGGTATTTAACTAGGAGTGCTAACTAAACAGTGAGAACATATTTGTTCAAATCAATAAGAAGTAATGGAAACAGGTTAGGTTTCCATTTCAAAAATGGAGGCAATTATGCACATTTAAATCTATGTTCCAGAAGTTAAATATTTCAAAAAGATATAGAGTTCAAATTCAAATTATAGATATGATTATCCTTTATCAAAAAGTCTGGTCTACGCGATGGTTAATGATTTACAACATACAACTAAAGTATGAAATATGTGTGTGTAATATACATGTATATATATGTATATACGTATATATACATATATATGCATTAAGCAACAAACCTCCTTAATATCCAATTCTCTCTACCTCGGAATTAATATATTTTCATATAATATTAACCGAAAGGGAATATTTTAGTTGATAATTATTTCGTCCTCTCGCGGATTCGAACTAGCGCGCGGAGAAGGTAGAGCGAATTGGATATTTTAGGGCATTTGTAGCTTAATGCATGCATATGAATCACCGTGATGTGAGGAAAATTCGTACATTTATATATGTATACATATAACCTATAAAACAACTATAAATATTAAAACAGACATAGAAAGTACCCAGACCACCAAAACCTACAAGAATTCGAGAGACGACGCCGCCACGCATTGCTCAACAATCCCCACCCCCGCCCCCGCCCCCACCACCACCACCACCCCCACCCACACCCCCACCCCAAAATAAAACGCGAGCCGCCGTATTTGAATAACGCAGACCTGACACACCTGACCTGTCCCTAAATCAACATGATAATGAAAAGGGACGGGAAATACCGTCCGCCTTTTCAGAGCAGCCAGAACGGAAATAACATTCAGCTTAATGTACTACGTCCTCCTTCGAAGTGTTTCGAGGTCCCTACATCTCTCTTTGGCTAATCTACAGCCACATCTGTAGTTATCATACAAATGAGTTGGTGGGTTGAATAACGTGGGCAGGTGAGCCCCGAAATATCGTGTTTTCTTCAAACAGATTTCATCGGGTAAAAAGGAGTCTATACATATACGTCATCAGATAAAAGAAGGATATGTTCATTTATTTTTGGGGATATAAAATATTTAGATGTGAACGGTCTTTAATATAAAACAGGGGCTTTCATTTTCTTTAAAGCACGGATAGTGTGTTTCACTTCGGCTCCTGTCTGTTTTAATGCATACGTACTATTTAAATATAAAATTGTATAAGTATCTCTCTCTCTCTCTCTCTCTCTCTCTCTCTCTCTCTCTCTCTCTCTATATCTATATATATATATATATATATATATAAAATATATCATATATATATATTATATATATATAGATATATATTTATAATCTAATATATATAATATTATATACACTTATATATATACGTTATATATATATTTATATATATGATATTATATATATAACTAATATATATATGTAAATATATAAATTTATTTATATATATATATTATATAATAAATTTTCAACACATCAACTTAATTCATACATACATGTATTACGCTAAAAATATCCTTTAAAACCAGAGGGGAATTTTTTAGCTGATAATAATTTCGTCCTCTTGTGGATTCGAACCAGCGCACAGAGGAGAAATCAGGGCTTCAGTAACGTTAACATATATTTAAATATATATTAATTCCGAGGTAGAGAAAATTGGATATTAAAGGACATTTGTAGCTGCTTGATATATTATATATATATATATAGTATATATATATATATTATATATATATAATATATATATATATATATATACACACACACACAAACACATAAAAGTGTGCGCATATTACATATAACATTAAGCACTAGCATCTAGGTTTCCGTTCAATCTAGTGATTATATTGTTTACGCTTTACGGTTACATACACTAGAGTTTAAATTGCAAGCTGGATTTCCAGTAAATAATAAGAATAAGGCCAAATTTTCAATTATTCATTAATTTTCCTTCACTTATCACGATTTATGAAGTAACCCGCCTTCTTCACCTGGTAAGAGAAAAGCTAATTAAAATGTTCTCAAATAAATAAATAGAAATATAAATAAAAACAACAGACATAAATGGATATATAAATGCAGTAGGCAAACAAGAATTAAAACAAAAATAAAATGCAGTGCTTGCGCTCTGAGCACGGGCTCAGAGGTTAATGTTTTCATATCTAAGTGGAAAGCAAAGCTGACCAAACAAACAATTATAAGCCTTTGCCTGGAGATTATGTCAGGATACATTCTAGATAGGAATAATCTTCAAAGGAGATCGATCCCGTGAGCCAAGAGGACCTTCAGTCAATTAGTGAACAAAGCTCTTTGAAGTACTAACATCTATGATCATTACGAAAGTAAATTTCATAATGAAAGTTTTGTTGTGCTTTCGTTAACTCCTGGAGTTAATGGCCACGTCAGTGTTTGCTATCCAAAAGGTTAATCACTCAATTATCTACATTGTTTTGATTTTTCTAATTTCTTTACTAATAAAAGTATTCATCAGTTAACATACGCTGTCTCCACTGAGGTATACTTCATTAACTGAGGTATACATCATTCAGGTTTGCTAATGCTTTACACTCTTTTTATTCATGCAATGGAGTAAGATTTTAGGATTCACTGTAAATCGATTAAATGTAGGTTATGCGTAGTAGTAATGAAAATATACTTTAACTTTGAAGAATCTACTCAATTTACTGTGAGAGAGAGAGAGAGAGAGAGAGAGAGAGAGAGAGAGAGAGAGAGATTACCTGAAAATCTGCTCAACACCCCCCCCCCCCCCCCCACCGGGTAGTGGAGGGGGATTACCCTCGCCCAGGCCTTAACCTGTGTGGTCTTTAGATACAACTCCCTGCAGTTATTAAGAGCAACGATGCTGGATCCGATTCGGGTTTGAATACACGGTGCCAGATCGAGTTAGAACTGCCTTCTGTCCTGGGGTATCTGAAAGGGGCCGGTGGCATTGCATCTCGGCTCATCCGCCAGAGGATATCCAGGTATACTTGTCCCAACTTATGCTTAATTATGTGTACAGGCCGATTCCTAATGGTCGAGATACAGAAAGGCAGACATCTCTATAGGCCAGCGGTCTTTAGACGAAATGAATATGTACGAGCAATCTCGGCTGGGTTTATGATGCAGAGTAGGTTCAGGTACTTGGACCAAGGTTCAGGTATACTACATCTGCAGCACCTGACACCGGTTACAGGATTTGGGTGGAACTGAAGTGGAAAAGGTTTTCCTGGTTTTGTTTGGGGAGTTGAAAGATCTAGAAACCTTGCTAGGAACCATGCTCTTTGAAAATTCTTAATTAAGACTATATATATACATATATATATATATATATATATATATATATATATATATATATATATATATATATATAAATATTTGAAATTGTAACAGCCACAATGCCGTCTTAACTTCTCAAATTCTTTGCTCTTTTTTTTTGGATACGCTTGTCACTACACAGCCTTGAGCTCCAACTTCAAAGAAATTTTAAGAAATTACGCTACAAATGAAGTTTTAACATCCAATTCGCTCTACCTCGGATATAATACCGAAGGGGATTTATGAATGATGAGTGGTTCATCACCTGGGGATTCGATCCCCCCTACTGATTATGATTCCCCCTCAATGCTCTAGAGATCGAATCCCCAGGTGACGAACCACTTATCTACTATAATTCCCCTTTGGTCTTATTTCCTAAGTAAGGCGAATTGGATATTAAACTACATTTGTAGCTTAATATATATATATATATATATATATATATATATATATATATATATATATATATTATATATATATATATATATAAAATTAGCCCTCTACAATAATTTTTTGTAAATTCCAATTACAGTCAGCAGAAACATAACTGTTTCTACATATCATCCTCCAAATATTATTTACCCGTTATAATTTAAACCAATTACCGAATAACTGAATAAAATGGACGAACCTGTGTTTTGCCCTTTTCCCCATATTCGCGTACCTGCTCACGTTATGTCCTATTATCCAATCCTAAGTCTTTCTTTATCTTCAGTCTTTATCTTTGCCCCATCTTTTGTGGGAATGGCCTCGAAATCCCTCATTCCCTCGATTTTAATCCAAATATTCTAGACATGTTACTTAGGCATGATGGTGTCAGCTTTACGTCATATCATAATCCGAATTACAAGATGGTGTTGGTGGATGCCCTGGAGAGGGGAGGTTACATACCTAAGGGGAGGGCGTTGAGAGAAGGTGGGTGGGAGTATCTGGTACACGAAGGATTACCTAGGGAATACTATGGGCAGGGGGGGGAAGGGGGGTAGGGCGGCGGTGCTAAAGAAGCAGATTAGATCCTAAGTCAAATGTATCCTTTGTCAGGGATTGCATTCCAGCGGCAGTCTGGAAGAAGATGGAATCCCCCTATGATAGCAAGTCTTACTGGAAAGATGTCATCTGAGCGATCTCTCTCTCTCTCTCTCTCTCTCTCTCTCTCTCTCTCTCTCTCTCTCTCTCTCTCTTTTCTTCTTTAGGGTGGCAGTAATGGGAATGTTATCCTATACTTACCGTGGGAGGAAGATCGCATTAAAGAATGGCTCTAAGACGTCGTTTCTGTCCCCTGATCCCTGTCTACTCTGGGATGTCTTAACAAGGAGCAGCAAATCCCTTAACTGCTTAACTGCCTCTCTCTCTCTCTCTCTCTCTCTCTCTCTCTCTCTCTCTCTCTCTCTCTCTCTCTCTCTCATAATTATAAAATTTACTTTCCATGAATTAAAAACGGTTTATCTTTTAACAGGAGGAGTCGAGACCATTGTATATTGTTATTATTATTATTATTGTTGTTATTATATCATCCTTAATCAAAATATTACAGTTACTACTATATGTGTAAGCTGGAAACAGACCTTCTTTCAAACATGTTTTATTAAAAATAATGGCAGAATTCTCAGAATTGATTTTGTACAAAATTCTTTCAATTCTCCTTATGATTTGTCTTTCTGGCACACTGGTATTACAAAGCAGCTATCCAATATTCAGCTGCTTTGTAATACAAGCGTGCTAGAAAGACAAATCATAAGGAAAATTGAAAGAATTTTGTACAAAATCAATTCTGTGAATTCTGCCACTATTTTTAATAAAACAAGTTGCTATTATAATTATAAATCTAAATGATTAAGAACTAAGGTCAACGCTCTTAAAAAATGAGAGTTAACACGTTCATTGACATCAATAAAAGTTAAGATTTCTCTAATTTCATTAAACACGAGACAATTCTCTGGAGGCAATTTCCTTAAAAATTATTTGAATATTAATCTCACTCAAGTGGAGACGTCAACGTCTAAGTAAAAGCATTCATTTGAGAGATCAGGAGTCGCCCGTAAGAATTTTATTAAATTGAATCAAATCTAAATCGGAAATTTTGACTTAATTTCTCAGCAGAGATACGAGCAAATATTCCTAAGAACTTTAATTAAATTTACAAAATTTCAGTTAGAGAAAATATCAATGTCATTAGCCAGTATTTTACGAAATTAACGAATAATAACAAAAAGACTCAAGTGATTATATTCTTACCAAAAATGTTTTTGCGAAAATTATTTACGATTATTATTAATAAATATTAACCAAAAATAAAACCCATGTGATTATCTCCCAACCAATGTTTTTTTTTTTTTTTTTTTTTTTTTTTTTTTTTTTTTTTTTTTTTTTTTTTTTTTTTTTTTTTTTTTTTTTTTGCGAAAATATTGGGTAATAATTTAGATACATTGTCCTTCCACATTTTCTGTTAATATCTTCAGATCACTGGAATCAAGCATAAGCAAAATTCAATATAAAGAGAGAGTAAATAATAAATAAAATAATAATCCTAGGAAACTTACAACAGGCCATTAGAGGAACTTACAACACGGCCATTGTAATCAGGTGTGACTGGTAACGACGATCACACAAAAAAAAAAAAAAAAAAAAAAAGGAGACATTTGTGAGTTGGCAGTCACAATATTGAATCAAGAGGCGACTTTGAATTAAAACTTGCAAGGGGACAAAATAGTTACTGGGACTTACACGCAAAAACTTGATCTAATGAGCATCCTCGTTATTTGTTTACGAGATACCGGGTAATTATCGCCTGTTCTTATCAAGGAGGACGACAACTCGGCTGCTGTCTGGGATTTGAACAAAACTGAAGGAAAAAGACAAGAAGTTGCCTCCATTCTCCATGTTGATGTTGATGAGTCCTGAAGAAGCGTAATTAACAGGATGCACAGAGAGAGAGAGAGAGAGAGAGAGAGAGAGAGAGAGAGAGAGAGAGAATTCTTCGTAAATGAAGTAAGGTAGAGTCGAATACAAACAGAGAGAGAGAGAGAGAGAGAGAGAGTTCTTCGTAAATGAAGTAAGGAAGAGTCGAATACAAACAGAGAGAGAGAGAGAGAGAGAGAGAGAGAGAGAGAGAGAGAGAGAGAGAGAATCCTTTCACTTGTTGCATATTTTGTGGTGAAAACAAAAATCTTTCCAATTTATTAAGCTTATATAAATAACACTAAAATCCCTACAAGTTTTCATCTCTGTTTTACAACCAACCACCTCCCCCCAACCAAAAAAAAATTAAATACTGAAGAGAAAAGAAAAGCACGCCGGGCAATTAAAATAAAACAATTTTTACAAATGATTTATATTTCATAAAGTTTATAAATACGATTAAAAAAACCATATACGGTTTTCTCTCCATTTCACAAACTAAACCCCCCCCCCACACCCTACACTTACCTATCCAACCATAAAAAAAAAAAAAAAAACAGGAAAGAAAAACATTCACCAGTGAATCGAAAAAAATAAAATGAAATAAAACAAAACGAGAGAGACAGCAACTCTCGCGCCATTTCACTCTGCAAGAAAAGCAATAAAGCCAATTTGGTGTTTACGTCCAGACAAAGCTGCAACTACCGGCCCCCCCCCCACCCCCTCTCCACCCAATGAGAATCCTTTGGAGGAAGGAAGGTGGAGGTGTGGAGGGGGGGGGGGGGGTGGAACCTAGCCTCCTCCTCTTCCTCCTCCTCCTTCATTCAAGGACTAATCCCTTCCGAGAAGGAGGGTGGCTGGAGGGCGACTCTGGCGGGGCGGGCCCGCTGTGTTATAATCTTTCAAAGGCTTCTTTCTAATAGACAGTAGCCGGGGCCCTTTTTGCCCGGGTTATTATTTTTCGTCCTCGGGTCCTTTCAGACGGGGGAACAGTGGGGGGTGGGGTGGGGGGGGAAGAGGGGGCACAAAGGCGGACGCGCACAAAAACGCCGATTTCATTGAATCATGATTTTTTTTACCATTTCTCTCTCTCTCTCTCTCTCTCTCTCTCTCTCTCTCTCTCTCTCTCTCTCTCTGTATTCCTTTGGCAGTTTCGCATGACTAGGAGGAGTCTGCTCTGTGGACGATACAGCTCTTTTTTTAAATTATATAATAAACAAAAGCTGTTTTCGTTATAACCAATGAATAGATGTGTTTGTATGGCTTTTAACCCGTAAAATTTCTTATACAAAATCGACGGGTGTTATTTTGAAGGTGGTATTCAACAAAGGCAGCAAAGACAGACTTGTGAGGGTCATCACAGGTTTATGTATTTATTTATTTATTTTAGGGGGAGTGGGACTGCCGGCATATTTATATCTGTGCCATAAACGGAAATATTCCCCTTCCAAATAATTCACGAAAGTTGATGTTAAACGAAGATACTATATCTTTCAGAACGAATTTAAAATGAAGAAAAAATCATCTGCAATAAATACATGAACTTCGGAAATTAATTCATTTCTGTAATTCTAAAACACCTTTAAACTTAGAAATGCTATTGATTTGGAGGGCGGCATCCTTCTGATCACGACTGTATGACAAAACTGTGACAATGTGGAAAAATAATAAACATATTGACATTAATCAAATATAATTAAAAATTATCTTAATTAAAATTACTCTGACACAATAAAAAAAAAACATACCATTCACACTTCTACATAGTGAAGTCTGTCTTCCTCTATATTCCCTCAATCACTAGAGGAAAGACGTCCATTTACACCTTCGCTGTGACTAAGGTCTTTTAAATATATTATGAAGTATATTTGAAGGGTCCTTAGCAGTGAGCAAGCTTGATTTGAACAACATGACCCGTTTAAGTCTATGGGCCATATATTTTAATTGATCTTGCTAATGACAAAACACATTTTTGAAACATCAGTCCCGTTAATGACACAACATCAGTTAGTTTATATTTCAGAATTTTTTTTATTTTTCCAAGGTGTTTATAAACAGCGAATAAAAGAAAATGGTGATACATCTCGAATTCTTCGCGCTTTCCTGGAGACACTTATTTCAAAGCCTTGTGATCTAAACGCAAGAAATATGAAGAAATTATGATGTACAGTAGCTACCACACATCATAATTTCTTATATTTCTTGCACTTGGATCTTAAGGCTTTGTAGTGAAAAGCGTATCCAAAAAAAAAAAAAAAAAAAACCACGAAGACTTCGAGATTACAATTAAAATGCATCTGGTAAAAATTGCCAATAGATTCTACATAATAATACTATAGTCGAATAAACTTAACGCATAAGTACTACACAATATACAGTATATGTGAGGGCGGTAATATTTATTATTATATAATAAACAGTTCCATAAAATAACTACAAAAAGATTACCTTTTTCCATTACGTGTATTAATAACACACAAATCACCGAATACCCAAAAAGGCACACAAACCATACGTGTCACATTTCCGACAAAACGGGTGGGTGGGGAATACAGGACGTCATGGAGACTGATGCGTATGGCTTAAGCCCTAACCCACTGTCAAAATAAACATCCTGCCACCAATACGTGAAAGGGGAAGAAGACGAATAAGAAAAAATGCAACAATAAATAAATCTGCTACGAAATACAAGAGAATGACAAGCAAAAAAAACGCCCTCATTGATTGGAGGAACACAATATGAAACCAAAATAAACCACTTATGACCAATGATGTGTAACCCCTTTCAGAGAGAGAGAGAGAGAGAGAGAGAGAGAGAGAGAGAGAGAGAGAGAATAAAAACAGTTCTTAAAAATCACAGACATGTCGTTCTGGATTAATTACTCATGTCCAGGGTTTTAATATTTTCCTGAATGATTGTAAGTTCCGAGTATAAGAAGCACCTACGATACTGAGAGAGAGAGAGAGAGAGAGAGAGAGAGAGAGAGAGAGAGAGAGAGAGAGAGAGAGAGAGACCATGTCAAGACACATAACTCTTAATGTACATTGTTAGTTAAAAAAATAAAAGAATTAAAAGACAATCTTGAGAGAGAGAGAGAGAGAGAGAGAGAGAGAGAGAGAGAGAGAGAGAGAGAGTCACGTCCAGGTATTTAATTCTTCCAAACATTATCAGTTTATGAAACAGAATTTGCAAAAAAATCTGAGAGAGAGAGAGAGAGAGAGAGAGAGAGAGAGAGAGAGAGAGAGAGAGAGAGCGTCGTCCAAACGGATAATAAAACACACGTCCAGGACACCACTGCAAAATAAATCCTCTGAGAGAGAGAGAGAGAGAGAGAGAGAGAGAGAGAGAGAGAGAGAGAGAGAGAGAACGTCTTCCTAACGAATAATAAACACACGTCTAGGACACCGATGCAAATGACAGGCGATCACAGGCGTATCATACGAAGGCCCAGTCCAAACAGATGAAAGGTCGTCCTGTTGCAAAGGAATAATTGCCCTCGAAGACGATGATTGCATTCCACAAACAAACAAGAAGCTTACGAACAAGAGAAGTCGTGTTCTCTGTCAGCCGCGCATTAGCATCCACCCCGAGGGGGGAGGGGGGGGGAGGGGGAGGGGGAGTTGGGGTAAATAAAAATGGAATGTGATCTGGTTCACAATGAACAATACTGTCAGCTACGATCAGTTTTTGGCGTTGTAAAGGAAATATCTTAACGATATACGCAGTGACGTATGAGTATACCCGTGCTTGTCTTTTATGTATTTTGTCAAGAGGCGTGCTCACCCACGCGCAAGCACGAACACACACACAGACACATTCATACCAATACACACACACATATATATATATATATATATATATAATATATATATATATATATATATATATATATATTGTGTTTATTTCTGCCCAAGTTCACAAACAGAATGTCAGTTCTTCTTACAAGTAAATCCCTATTCACTTCAACTTTGCACCTTTCCGAGTTTCCTGATTAACTGCAGGAATATAATTGAATAAAAAAATGGTCATATACATATAGGCTACTGAAACAATCATAAACGGCTGAATAATATATAATGTAAATAATAACAACAATAATAGTATTAGGACCATCGTTGGTGATAAGAAAAAAATATAATGAACCTATAAAATAATAATAATAATAATAATAATAATAATAATAATAATAATAATAATAATAATAATAGCCAGCGATGACACATGGCAATGGCTACAAAGGGGAGAGCTCAAGAAGGAAACTGGAGGAATGATAACAGCGGCACAAGATCAGGCCCTAAGAACCAGATATGTTCAAAGAACGATAGACGGAAATAACATCTCTCCCATATGTAGGAAGTGCAATACGAAAAATGAAACCATAAACCACAAGCGAATGTCCGGCACTTGCACAGAACCAGTACAAAAAGAGGCATGATTCAGTGGCAAAAGCCCTCCACTGGAGCCTGTGCAAGAAACATCAGCTACCTTGCAGTAATAAGTGGTACGAGCACCAAACCTGAAGGAGTGATAGAAAACGATCAGGCAAAGATCCTCTGGGACTATGGTATCAGAACAGATAGGGTGATACGTGCAAATAGACCAGACCAGACATGACGTTGATTGACAAAATCAAGAAGAAAGTATCACTCATTGATGTCGCAATACCATGGGACACCAGAGTTGAAGAGAAAGAGAGGGAAAAAATGGATAAGTATCAAGATCTGAAAATAGAAATAAGAAGGATATGGGATATGCCAGTGGAAATTGTACCCATAATCATAGGAACACTAGGCACGATCCCAAGATCCCTGAAAAGGAATCTAAAAAAACTAGAGGCTGAAGTAGCTCCAGGACTCATGCAGAAGAGTGTGATCCTAGAAACGGGGCACATAGTAAGAAAAGTGATGGACTCCTAAGGAGGCAGGATGCAACCCGGAACCCCACACTATAAATACCACCCAGTCGAATTGGAGGACTGTCATAGAGCAAAAAATGAAAAAAAAAAAAAGAAAAAAAATAATAATAATAATAATAAATGCGCCATTTTAAATAAAACCATCCTGTTCCTTCGTCAAGCAATGAATTCCTCATTTTTCTCTCCTTCCTCCCACTAATGTTCGAATTACGAACCTTTATTCACCCACATACACCTTCCCCGCCAACCCCTTCCCCCGAAACCCCCGCCCAACCCACCCCACCCCACCCCCTCTGACAAGCACAAAACAAACCCTGCAAAATCTTAAAACGTTCCCAGCAACACCATTTTCTGACGAGTGCGTCGAAGGAGTTAGGACACTCCATAACAGCGTCAATTTTTCTCACAATTATTCAGCTTTGGGTCAGATCATTATTTTCTGACGGGTGGGCCATCTTTCCCGAATTGTGAGGCGCCGTTCGACGCTCCACGCTGCAATTGAAAGCTTAGCTCAAATGCAATATCATTCTCCTTAATAATTATATTAAGCAATACAGCGATAAAGGGAGTTTTTTTCATAGTACAATGCAGGTGGATTATTATTATTATTTTTTTTTTTTTTATCTATCACAGTCCTCCAATTCGACTGGGTGGTATTTATAGTGTGGGGTTCCGGGTTGCATCCTGCCTCCTTAGGAGTCCATCACTTTTCTTACTATGTGCGCCGTTTCTAGGATCACACTCTTCTGCATGAGTCCTGGAGCTACTTCAGCCTCTAGTTTTTCCAGATTCCTTTTCAGGGATCTTGGGATCGTGCTTAGTGTTCCTATGATTATGGGTATAATTTCCACTGGCATATCCCATATCCTTCCTATTTCTATTTTAAGGTCTTGATACTTATCCATTTTTTCCCTTTCTTTCTCTTCAACTCTGGTGTCCCATGGTATTGCGACATCAATAAGTGATACTTTCTTTTTGATTTTGTCAATCAACGTCACGTCTGGTCTATTTGCACGTATCACCCTATCTGTTCTGATACCATAGTCCCAGAGGATCTTTGCCTGATCGTTTTCTATCACTCCTTCAGGTTGGTGCTCGTACCACTTATTACTGCAAGGTAGCTGGTGTTTCTTGCAGAGGCTCCAGTGGAGGGCTTTTGCCACTGAATTATGCCTCTTTTTGTACTGGCTCTGTGCAAGTGCCGGACATTCGCTTGCTATGTGGTTTATGTTCTCATTTTTCGTATTGCACATCCTACATATGGGAGAGATGTTATTTCCATTATTATTATTATTATTATTATTATTACTATTATTATTATTTTTATTATTCGCAATGAACAAATTTCCCAATATCGAGAGAGCAGTTCATTAACTCGAATAAAATATTTCCAAGATAGGAATATCTTTAACTGAGAGAAAACGTACAATAATATGGCATCCTATCCTAGAGAAAATAACTTCACATCAACTATTATTAAGAGTAAATAATTTCATTACAACCAAATATAAAAAGTATATGATTTCATCATAATCAAATATTAAAATTAAGACAATGATTTAATCCTAATTAAACAATAATAATGAGTAAATTATTCCATCACTGCCGAATAGATACAAATTCAAAGTAACGTAAAATAAAAATAAAATCTAAAATATATTGACACAGAAGCACAAAGATTTAAAACGTAGCCTCACTAAGGACGACCACAGAAATCAATAAGAACTTGATATGGACGGGGAGAGATCTTAAATACCATTTCCCCTTTTTTAATGGGAGTTGGTCTTGCTAGCCTTCCAGAGATAATGGGAAAGGACCAATGCGGAGATAATGGGTAGCAAGGGCAGGGGGTATGATCTATGAAGCAGTGAAAGACTTCGCGTCAGCTACGGAGATAACAGGACACTGGCGTTTCACATAAAAGCAATTTCTTTTTAATTCTAAATTACTGTTTCTGATTTTCTGTTATAATATATATATATTATATAGTATATATATATGATATATATAATATATGGGTATATATATTTATATAATATATATATATATATATATTAATTAAAAAATTACATAAAAATTACAAATTACAATTCATATGAATAAACATGAATAGATTCAAGCTATTCAAATTACCGGTCTAGGAATCTATAACTTGACACCAGTCCATTCATACTACGCAACATGAATCTTACATTTGAAAACTCTCAGGTAAATTAAGTGTACATATCATATATTTTTTTCTTATAAAAATTCCAGTCATAACTGGATTTCCAGAAGCTGTGACGAAATCACAACGTCAGCATTCTACCCATCTGTGGGTTTAACAGTTTCTACTTCATGTATACAAATACATTTACAGATACATGTAAGCATACAAAGAGACATGCATATCAGCATCATATAAATCAAAGTGCCCTAAATCTTAGGATTATTATTTTTACATTCATCATATGGTTTTACATTTTCTGTAAGTGTATTTGTATACATGTAATAAAACTGTTAAACCACAAGATTGGCAGAATGCTGACGTGTGATTTCGTCACAGCTTATGGAAATCCAGTTATTACTGGACTTTTTATAGGAAAAAAATATATAATATGTACAGTTGATGTTTGTTAGTAATGAAATACTGAGAATTAATGTTGATTTTAGGATTAAATATAAATATATATATATATATATATAATATATATATATATATATATATATATATATATATATGATATCAAGACCTACGTGATTTATATATCGTGCTGATATGTATGTATGTATGTGTAAGTATTGCATTTATACATAAATGTATATATGCATATATATATTATTATAAAATAAACTTTATGTATCAATACTTACATACATACATAAATACATATCAGCCCGATTAATTCTCAGTATTTCCTTACAGCAGTTCAACGAGCTAAATTAATTCTAAACTCCCTCATTTTTTGTTGTTCTTACTAACAAACATCAACTGTAAAAGGCAAACAAATTCCTAACCTGACAAAGGGCTAAAAATAGAGGGGATGGGGGTCCTTGGGGTAAGGGGAAAGAATACTACAAAGACCTATAATACTTGTATCACACATGAGGGTGGAACTTTAGAAGCTAGACCTGGACTGGACACAATTATCTCCATGAGAGCTTTATGGCACTGCTGACAATGCTGCTACACGCCTACACGCAGCGACTTGGATTTCATTCTGTATTTATTTGCCGTACTTTGAGAGAGGAGTTCACTCTAAGAATTTCATTTTTTTTATATATTAAAAATAACAGTGACTTAAATACTGACATACATTATATATATATATATATATATATATATATATATATATATATATATATATATATATATATATAATGACTGGTAAAAATGTTCCGTTACAACAGAAGTCCATCTAATAAAAGGAGCCCATAAAAACGCCAAAATATAGAAAGTAAGTACTATATTTCAGAGACTGGCCTCTCCCCCTTCAGGTAGATATTGAATCATTACCTATCTGAAGAGAAAGACAGCAGTCTTTGAAATATAGTGTTTACTTTCTATATTTTGGCGTTTTTATGGGCTCCTTTTATTATATATATATATATATATATATATATTATATATATATATCATATATATATATATATATAGAGAGAGAGAGAGAGAGAGAGAGAGAGAGAGAGAGAGAGAGAGAGAGAGAGAGATTCGTCAGTTAGCGTTTCTGATTTACCAAGGAATGTATAATCACAAACCGTTACTATACCGAATCTTCATCACAATCGATGAAGCCACGTCTGTTATTTTCCCTAATTTTGTTTGTTTGTATGGTGTTTTTACGTTGCATGGAACCAGTGGTTATTCAGCAACGGGACCACCGGCTTTACGTGACTTCCGAACCATGCCGAGAGTGAATTTCTATCACCAGAAATACACATCTCTCACTCCTCAATGGAATGGCCGAGAATCGAACCTGCAACCACCGAGGCGAGAAGCAAACACCAAACCAACCATGCCACTGAGGCACTTTTTCCCTAATTTTGACAACTCCATTTACTGCAACCTCAATCTACCATCAATGTCATCCTCTGCTTCATTCATCTCACATGAAGCATTCAGTGAGGAGCTGTGTCTCATCTGTCAATGAGACTGAATAGGACAGGATGGTTCAGTGTTTTTACCAAAGGACGTCCTATACACTTCAATATCACCATTACTTTAAAGTTTCCTCTAACAATTACAACAACAGTTTAATTCAACTTATAACACGTATAGCACATGATCCAAGGCTCAAGTCAATATGAATAGAT
>NC_087219.1:38037946-38072946 GCF_015104395.2 Macrobrachium nipponense
GTTAACCGAAGGGGAATTTTCTTGGTTGTTAAGAAATTCCCCTTCGGTTAACATATATGAAAATATATTAACTCCGAGGTAGAGCGAATTAGATATTAAAGGACATCTGTAGCCTAATGCGAGTATATATATATATATATATATATATATATATATATATATATATATATATATATATATATATATAATATAATATATATATATAAAATTATGTGTGTACGCAGACAAAATATCAATGCATCCCACTACAAATAGACAACACAGTACAGAAGACTGTGTGAATTTCCTTCATATACCCCTGGTTTCTTCAAGGCATAATAATAAATGGCTTTCCTAAAAGCAGATCTTTATCCTTTTCAAAAAATAAAAAAAAATAAAAAAAAAAAAAAAAAAAAACTAATCGTCTCAACTGAGACAAAAATCCTTCTGTATCGTCGTCATCTCCGCCCCCTCCCCCCCCTAACACTCCCCCCACCCCCCCCACCCCGACATTCTTCCGCTTTCCTTATCTTGCCCGTGGCTCACCACCAGAAAGGGCGCGCTTCCCAGGGCACTGGAGAGGATTCCTGACGGCGCGGTGGCGGTGGCCCTCGGCGGGCATGGGCATGGGCATGGGCATGGGTATAGACACAAACACACACACACGCACACGCTAAGATACCTATCGACGCAACCCCGACGTTTGAAATAGTTGCGGGCGAGGCGCCCTCGATAACCATCTCTCTCTCTCTCCCTCTCTCTATCTCTCTCTTAACCCTCAACGATGCCTTTCAAGAAGATCGTCAGGCCTCATGAGGAGGGGCCGTTGTGGCCCTGGATTCTTGCCCATTCATTCCTGCCCGTTCATCAACGAGAGGGCGAAGGAACGGAGCCTAAGGTACCCCGAGGTACCCTCAGGAACCTCCTCGAAACTCCCTTAAGTACCAAGAGTACAAAGACTTAAGCGGGAATAACGACCTTCTTCGAGAATGTGGATTGACACTATCTCCCGGTAATCGCTGTATGTCGAAGGCGGCTTTTTTTTTTGTTATCTCTTGTGGGTGATCGCTAGGCCAGCCTTCTCCACGATTGCACCACAAAAGGTGTTTGAAAGATTTATTTATATATATAGATTTTCTCTTTTTCGAAGAGAAAAAAAATAGGGGTGGGGGAGCAGGGCAAAGAAGGGGATGATTAGACAGTTCATCAGATGAGTGAACTCTTCAACCAATGAATGATTTCTTGGCTAATTGGAAAGGTTAGACTAGAATCGCTTTAATAAACCAGAAGGTAATAATAAAGGGAGAGTTACCATCTGAAAGCGTTCCCTAAAAGGGAAAAAAAATATTTCGTAAAATAGAAGATTTAATGTAAATTATACTGTCAAAAAGAAATATACGTTTAATGTACTTATATATATATATATATATATATATATATATATATATATATATATATATATATATATATTTAATATAATATATATACACTACATATACATAAGGTTTTTCAATATATGCCACCGTTCGTTGATCCCCCAAACAATCTTTTAATGGGCTTTATCTATTTTCCAATCTATCATATTCATATTTCAATATATATATATATAATATATATATAGGCATATATACATATATATATAATATAAATATATATATATATATATATACATATATATATACATATATATATATTATATATACTATATATATATATATATATATATATATATAGGATATATATATATATATATATACATATATATATATATATATATATATATATATATATATATATATATTTGTATAATATATATATATATATATATATATGTATATATATATATATATGTATATATATATATATATATATATATATATATATATATACAGAATATATATATATATATATATATATATATATATATATATCAAATATCCTCCTGATCAGCTGTCTAGGCTCTTTATTTGGCACTCTTATCAAGTAAATGATGTTATATAAAGATGCACAGAAAGACACCTTACTTGACAAGAGCCCGTGCCACCAATAACTTCAGAGCCTAATGTGAGCAGCAAGGCGAACAAAATTCCGTTGAGGAGCACCTTGAGTTTTCACCTGCAAGATGGATGCCCCCCGGCCCCACATTTCTTTCTTTTTTCTTTGGGGGGGGGAGTTCTCGAGGCACCTGCGCAGTCACGGACGGAGCGACATTGAAGGATTGCTATGCGATTGAGCTCTTCGGGTATATGCGCGGTCAAGCCAAGAACTTTTAAACTCCTATTTACTTTAAATCTTGGAAAGCACCTTTTACGTTGCCTAAGCTGAAGACGGGCCTACTTCGTTCTCAAGGTGACATTCGTCGTCGAAAATTCAATCGGTATTAAATGAGTTTTCTCTCTCTCTCTCTCTCTCTCTCTCTCTCTCTCTCTCTCTCTCTCTCTCTCTCTCTCTCTCTCTCTTTTATGGTGTCCTTCCAAGATAATTCCCGTTGATAAAAGCAGTTGCTTTTGGCAATAAAAGGCGCCACTGGTTCATTTACTCTCCACGATTTCTAAGGTTGTAAAAAAAATATTCTTAAGCAGAAGACCGTTCATATTTAGGTAGCAAAAATCTTCCTTTTAAAAGTGGAATGGTATGATGCAGCTACTTTCGGCAATAGAAGGCGCAACTGGTTCATTTACTCTCCACATTTTCTAAGGTTGTAAAAAAATATTCTTAAGCAGAAGACCGTTAATATTAAGGGAGCAAAGATCTTCCTTTGAAAAGTGGAATGGTATGAAGCACTTGCTTTTGGCAATAAAAGGCGCCTCTGGTTCATTTACTCTCCACGATTTCTAAGGTTGTAAAAAAATATTCTTAAGCAGAAGACCTCAATATTAAGGTAGCAAAGATCTTCCTTTGAAAAGTGAAATATATGAAGCAGTTACTTTCGGCAATAGAAGGCGCAACTGGTTCATTTACTCTCCACTTTTTCCAAGGTTGTAATAAAATATTCCTTAAGCAGAAGACCGTCAATATTAAGGGAGCAAAGATTCACCTTTGAAAAGTGAAAGGTTCCTGAATTCATAATAGACGACCTTATAGTCACAGCAGACAAATCCCTCAATACAGGGATGTTTCATAAATACCCTTGAGAATAAAATCACATCTAATACGTTGTAGAAAGTACCCTTCCGTTTTAGACACCTCCCGTCGTCAATATGATATAAATAACCACATTAATTTCCACACCTAAGAAGCAACGCTCTCTCTCTCTCTCTCTCTCTCTCTCTCTCTCTCTCTCCCCAAACATTTGCGCCCCTATTCGTTTCGAGCAGAGAGAGAGAGAGAAAAAGAGAGAGAGAGAGAGAAAAAGAGAGCGAGAGAGAAAGCGCCAATCAGAATCCTGTAACAAACAGCATCGAGATCCTACCACCACCGCCGCCACCAGCAGAGTCCTCCAGGTGCCAAGAAGGATCTGAGCCGAAGGACGTTACTCTGGAAGGAGGATCTCTGGAGGGAAGGAAGGTTGTAGTAGACGTCTGGGCCAACAAAAGCTACGGCCCGGATCGGTTACGATGCCCCGGTCTCTCTCTCTCTCTCTCTCTCTCTCTCTCTCTCTCTCTCTCTCTCTCTCTCTCTCTCTCTCTCTCTCTCTCTCCTAATAAAATTACATACATGAATTTTTGTTACAGAAAACCGTAACATTCTTGATATTGGCAAACTTTTGATATTAAACGTAATTTGCAGCTTAATGTTTGCAGTTTTATATATATATATATATATATATATATATATATATATATATATATATATATGTGTGTGTGTGTGTCTGTATGTATGTATATATATATATATATATATATATATATATATATATATATATATATATATATATATTTGTTACTCTAATGGTAATACCTACAGACAACATTACCAATCGTTATATACTTATTGAAGAAAAAAATAAACTAAGCTACCAGCTAAATCAACAAAAATCCACCTTTATCACTTAATTTTCTGTGATCATCACCGCTGCTATCAATAACAAGCGAGAAAAGAGCCACAACCATAAAAATACTAGTAATAACTTTTAAAAATGACAAGACAACAAACAAATACCAAGGATCAACACCACCCGTCAAAGAAGCGTTCAGGAGGGTGAACTCACGCGAACACAAAAATCCTACCACTTCCTCAAACGACCTGCTGAACATGCCCCCGACGCGCGCGAACTCCGCCTCGCTATGCAATAAAACGGCGCCTAAAACAGGCGCATTCTGGGCTCGTTCGCTACTTAAAAACCTGTTAAAAGAAGGCCTCTTAAATACCACGTGAAGATCATAAAAATTAGCGCAACCGCTCTTCTCGAATACCTTCGAGGACCCACAGTTAGTTAGATCGAAGCTATTAGCGAAGATTTTAAGGAATACATCGCTGAGCTCTGAGACGCATCAGCGCTTTATCACGAATGGCAGGATAAGAATTAAATTATTCGAAGAAAACTCACAATCACATGACTCAATATAATGGGAAAGTAAATCCAAAGTCGTATGCCTGTTTGATTTTGTTATTTAAAATATATATATACAGCAGATAGAATTACAAAACGTTGACTTGTTATACCTTTATTTCTAAAAGCAAACCGGCTAATCGATTAGATCTTTTAAGTGGTGGTTCGGTTATTAAATCACTTGGTGCGGTTGTCCTTTATATTAAACTATTAAAAAAATTATGCAAAGGGTTAAAAAAATCTTTGGGTGAAACGTCAAATTAAAAGTTAAATGAAATATTTAAAATTTTGAATATTTAAACCACCTGACTTACTTGTTAATCGACGGGCCACATATTAACAAAAACTTACCGATAACGAAAAATGTTAAATGAACGATTTAAATTTTTAGTAAGTTGGTCTCTTAAGTTTTCACGGGTGTTTATCAGTGAAGGGAGTCTTTTAATAAGTTCAGTTTTTACCTGTATTACTTGAGCAGTAAGTTAGGATACAAATAAAGTGAAAAAAAAAAATTTGTTTTATTAACGGTGTCTTTAACCCAATACTAAAACACACACTATGTTTGTATGAATGTATTTATACATACATCATATTATATATATAATATATATATATATATAATATATATATATATATATATATATATGTATATATATACTATATATATATATATATATATATTATATATATATATATATATAATATGATACATACGTGTATATACATATATCAATATATATACACACTACACACACACACACACACACACACACACACATATATATATATATATATATATATATTATATATATATATATATATATATATATAATATATATGTGTGTGTGTGTGTGTGTGTGTGTGTGTGTGTGTGTATAACTGCGTGTGTGTACTTACACGTGCGCGGAGCATAAGCCGACCAATGAGGCAAGAGAAAACACGACAAAAATAGCACTGCCTATAACATCTGTACATAACAACAGCCGCATCAACAACCCGAAACAACAAGAGCAACAACATCTACAGCCACAATAATAAAGTTATCTGAAATCGCCGCACTGAAAAGAATGGAAAACTCGGCCCTACAAAAGAAACCGATGTTAAGACCACTAAGAAGTGATTGGTATCAATGTTCTACTCCCTCTTCCATTCTTCAGACTACATATTTTTGGGGAGCGAGGAGGAGGGGGAGTGGGAGGGGGACGGGGAGGGGGGAGCGGGGAGAGGGAGGGGGAACGGGGAAGCGGGGAGGGGGCAGGAGGGGTCTTAGTGGTAGACCAAAGAAACGGGGTTGATGTAGTGATTGTGTGTATAAGAGAGAGAGAGAGAGAGAGAGCTATTGATGATCTGATTCAGACAACCGGTCGCTCTTATTCAAATGACTATGCGCGTTGTTCAAATGTCTTCCGCTTTTGTCGAAATACCTAACTTTATATCTCCACTAGCCGGCGCCTCGTTCAAGTGCCCAGAGCAATATAAAAAATAGATAAAAAATAAAATTGTACATCAAAATAAACCAGCAAGTTAATCAACTTGCGCGTTATTCAAATGGCCCTGTGCTTTGTCCGCAAGACTTCAAAGAGCTTGCGCGTTGCTCAAATAACATGCGCGTTATGCTAATGTTTCACGAGGTTGTGGATAGTATCTCTTGAAAGAAGGCTTCGGGGGCTAACCGCTTAACTCTGCTGCCGCTGATGTTTTCTGCTGATTGGGCTCGGGTGGTATGATTGGGAGGGATGATGACTGCAGGGGCGACTGGGATTAGATTTCAATGCTACGGAAAATTGAAAAAACTGGAAAGGCAGTTTGGGTTTAAGCGCTGCTGGTAGTGGACTCAGGAATGTGTGAATTTCAAAGCTGGAAAACCTCCAAGAATGGAGGTTACAAATTTCCTAGACTGAAGTTCATAAATTTCAAAGACTGGAGTTGACAAATTTGAAAAGACTGGCGTTGACAAATTCCAAAGACTGGAGTTCATGAATTTCAAAGAATGGAGTTGACAAATTTCAAAGACTGGATCTGACAAATTTCAAAGACCGGAATTGACAAATTTCAAAGACTGGAGTTCGTGAATTTCAAAGACTGGAGTTGACAATTCTCAAAGATTGGAGTTGACGAAACTCAAAGACCGGAGTCCATAAATTGCAAAGACCGGAGTCGATAGATTTCAAATCTGGACAAGCTTCAAGACTGGAATTTATATATTTCAAAACATGAAAAAAAAAGTTTAAAGCAGGAATTTACGATTTCCAAACCTGGAAGTTCCTTAAGTACTGGAATGCTTAGATGTCAAACCTGGAAGAGATTCCAGAGACATGAATGTTTAGAAGTTGGAGCAGTATTTTATGACATTTAATTCAATAGCTTAAAGTGATATCACAGCTGGAGTACTAATGCTCGACGTAAAAATCTGGAATAGATTCCAATTAAAGGAAATGAACGAATACCTTGATTTTAAATCAGCTACAGATTAAAAAAAACTGGAAAGCATGCTGCCAAGTCTGGAATATTATATATAACTAGCAATAACGTAAGGAGGGTTGTGAATCATAAGGAATCGCTTAATTGGGGCATTCTTGACTTATTCTGGACCACAATCCAAAGCGCAAAAATAAACTAAAAAGTTTTCGGGGTTTAAGTCTACATAGTTGTCAAATGAGATATATACACACACATACATACACACACATTATATATATATATACATTTACAAATAAAGAACCCCACATTTTATACAGTTAATATGTGCATTCTTGACTTATTCTGGACCATAATCTAAACCACACAAATAAGTATATGAAAAATGAAGTAAGAAGTCATCGGAGTTTAACCCTGTGTGGTTATCAACTGAGATACATACACAAATATACTTTATACACAATTTATACAATACATGATATACAACTCAATCACGGAAGATTCTAAAGGCCAAAGTAGTCGTACAAAGAAAATCTAATTTCAGAAAGAAAGACCCCGAAATCTAAGAGAGGAATGAAGACAAAAGATAAATAGAGAGAGAGAAAGAAAGAGAGAGAGAAAACGAACCTGTAATTAATTCAGCTCTTTTGTGCCGAGGCGACAAAGCAGAACTTTTACATTAACCGAGAAACTTCGTTGGAATGGAAGAGGAAAGGCCACGAGAACGAACAATGATTAAAAAAGTAAAAAAAAAAAAATAAGGGAAAAGATAAAAAACATGAAAACCAGAGAAGTCGACGCCCACAGAGTGTATCCCTTGACAGAGCTCCCAAATCCAGTGTTTTTTTAAGTTTATAGGTAAAGTAGTAACAGAGAGAGAGAGAGAGAGAGAGAGAGAGAGAGAGAGAGAGAGAGAGAGAGAGCAAAATGCCTAGCCCAATTTCTAACCACCTATCGCATGAGAAACGATACCCTAGCTTTAAAACGTTGCGTGTAAAAGAAAGAAAAGAGAGAGAGAGAGAGAGAGAGAGAGAGAGAGAGAGAGAGAGAGAGAGAGAGAGAGAGAGAGATTCTTTGGTAGATGACGTCCATATTTTGACTGAAAATATTTCAAGTCGGCTATTTTATATTGACATTTCAGTCAACCTTCCATGTCAAAGGTTTCTTTTTGCCAATCCGGGTTGAGAGAGAGAGAGAGAGAGAGAGAGAGAGAGAGAGAGAGAGAGAGAGAGAGAGAGAGAGAGAGAGAGATTATTAACATAATAATAATAAAGAATACAGCTCCCTCAAAACGGAACTTTCACAATTAGCAAACTTCAGAAATTAAAATACTCGTCCAGATTCAAAATATTAAAAATAATAATAATGAAGAACACCGCTCTTAAAAGCAGAACCTTCCACACTAGAAAAATTTTGAAGTTCAAATATACTCGTCCAGATTCAAAACCAACAACCACGAAGCTGCTCAGCGGATGGCAAGAGGTCACAACAGCAGCAGCAGCAGCAGCAGCAGCAGCAGCAGACTTCAGCGGACGAGTGGTAAAGCATCCAAAAGTCTTTTTAGCTCCACAGGAATCCTAAGCATCTTTTTTGAGCTCCATTCTTGAAGACTCGTAAATTCCGGCGGAGTATGTCGGTGTGGCCTAATGAACATGTGGGCTATTTACGAAAGGAGAGAGAGGGAGAAAAAAAAATAAGGTGGTGGTGGTTTGGCTTCGAAGAGGAGAGAGAAGAGAGAGAGAGAGAGAGAGAGAGAGAGAGAGAGAGAGAGAGAATGCAAATAGTTCGTGCTTTATAAGCGCCTTTAAGCAATCAACGCGTTCGCACACATACAAATGCGTGAATGTATGTATGTATGTATGTGTATGTGTATGTGTATATATATATATATATATATATATAGATATATATATATATATATATATATGTGTGTGTGTGTGTGTGTGTGTGTATAAAGAGAGAGAGAGAGAGAGAGAGAGAGAGAGAGAAGAGAGAGGAGGCTCTACCTTCCACAAGCAGAAATCAGAGAATCTTCTCAGGTACAGACGGTTGTAAACGCACGTAAAAAAAACAAAAAATAAAAATAAAATATAAACTAAAAAGGCCATAGCAAGCAAAAAGAATGTAAACGATGCTTCGAGTTGTAAAACAATTACCTGGGAGCGCGCAGCTTAATGAAAACCCAAGTCACACTTGGGGTATCTGGTCCCTTGACAAGTCAAACTGCCTAAATTTGGTAATAGACTGGAAGACATTTATATAGCATCTTGCCTCCTCCGAGAAGCTTGGCCGGTTGAGGGTATCACATTTCTTTACCTATTCTTCACCATATAGAGTGGCAAAGATTCACACACCAAAATTTCTTTTTGTTTTTTGTTTTGTTTTGTTTCATGAAAGTTAAAGAAAATTTAATCTTGTTGCACGAGAGTAAAACCAAATCCATCCTTTTCTCGTGAGAGTAAAACAAAATTCATCCTTCTCTTATGAGAGTAAAACAAAATTAATCTTTCTTTCACAAGAGTAAAAGAAGATTCATTCTTGTTCCATAACAGTAAATAAACACTATTGTTTCAATGAGTATAACAAAACCCATACTGTTTCAAGTAAAAAAATAAACTCAATCCTGTTTGAAGAGATTTAAACAAGATTCGTTCTGTTTCAAGAGAGTAAAACAACACCCATATTGTTTCAAAAAAGTTAACAAAAAAAAAACTCAATCCTGTTTGAAGATATCTAAACAATATTCATTCTGTTTCAATAGAGTAAAATAAACCCATTTTGTTTAAAGTAAAAAAAAACTCAATCCTGTTTTTAAAGATTTAAACAAGATTCACTCTATTTCAATAGAGTGAAACAAAACACATTCTGTTTCAAGAAAGTAAAAAAAACTCAATCCTGTTTGAAGAGATGTAAACAGGATTCATTCTGTTTCAATAGAGTAAAACAAAACCCATTTTGTTTCAAGAAAAAAAAAACTCAAATCAAGATTCATTTGGTTTCAAGTGTGTTAAACAACACCCATTTTGTTTCAAGTAAAAAAAATCAATCCACTTTGAAGAGATTTAAACTAAATTCACTCTTCTTTCAATAGAGTAAAACGATAACCATTTTATTACAAGAAAAAAAAATAAACTCAATCCTGTTTGAAGATATCTAAACAATATTCATTCTGTTTCAATAAAGTGAAATAAACCCATTTAGTTTAAAGTAAAAAAAAAACTCAATCCTGTTTGAAGATATTTAAAAATTATTCATTCTGTTTCAAGAGTAAAGCAAAACCCATTTTGTTTTAAGTGAAAAAAAATCAATCCAGTTTGAAGAGATCTAAACAAAATTCATTCTTGTTTCAAGAGAGTAAAACCACCCATTTTGTCTAAAAAAAAAAAAAAAGCAAAAAAATTGAAAAAAAAGAGAAAATAAACTCGATCCTATTTGCAGAAATTTAAACAAAACTCACTCTTGTTTCAAGAGACCTTGACTGTCCTCGTCGCACGTTTCGTCAACACGTGCGTCCCGGCAATGCCTGCGTCTGAATATGAAATAGATGATGGCTTCTGCATGACAAACGTTGAAAAGGTCTTCCAACTTAATAACGCCCACATTTGAAGGGAGAACATGGGTCGATGGCCATTATGAATAATCATTTCTTATATATATAAAGAGTATTTTGGACTTCCGACTTGATTTAATTATGGTAAACAGTAAATTCAACTTTTTTTCTTTAAACAGAAACTAACCATATCTATACACATAATATATATATATATATATAATATATGATATTATATATATATATATATATATATATATATACCTATGTAAATGGTCCTCTTGCTAGTATATTTTTACTGTTACATTCTAAATTCGGAGATGTACTATGAGCTTAAATAATAATAATAATAATAATAATAATAATAATAATAATAATAATAATAATTAATAATAATAATTATAATTATTATTATATTATTATTATTATTATTATTATTATTATTATTATTATTATTATTATTATTATTACAACCAAATTTAACCAACACTAAATGTGTACAGAAAAAACGCAATAACCTCCACTCATAATAATATTAATTAATAATAAAATATATAATAAATTATTATTATTACTATATTATTACAAACCAAACGAACAAAAAACCAAAATGTATAAAGAAAAACACAATAACCACGACTCAAAAGAAGGAGAGACAAAATCCTGACAAAACGAAAAGACATTCGTGCCTAACGACAAAAGAAAAAGAAAATGATAAAAAAGAAAAATAAAAAAGATTCAGACAACGAAATAAAGTGCCACAAAAGAAGCTGGACTCCAAAAATCCCGAGGAAAAGGTGGTGGAGGTTAGGGGGGTGGGAGGGGTGGGGGTTGGCGGGGAAGTGGCGAATTAAAAGGGTCTCATAGAGACATTAATCCGTCAATGGCGACGGAGAGAGAGACAATGAGAGACGACCACCAACCAAGACAATTAGGGTGGGTCCTTCTGGTCCAAAATCGCTCAGTCGCTCCTAAGTCGCTCTTCCTTTTTCCAGGGTGTAAGTCCATTCTGTAGCATGTAGGGGGTGGTGGTTCGTTCTTCTCTTCTTTTCAGGTCTATTTCTTGATGAGTCTTCGTCTTCTGCCTGAGTAGTCGTCGTCATCGTCGTCGTCTCTCCTCCTCCTCCTCCTCCTGAATCGTAGACGCATTTTGATGAAAGGGAGCCGTCCATTTCAACAAATATAAATTCAATCTTCTTGTTTATCATCGTCTGGTGTCCTCCTCCTCCTCCTCCTCCTCCTCCTCCTCCTCCTCCTCCTATCCAAACTCTAACAACTACAAGCTAAACTTTTATAACCTGTCCTCTCTCTTCCTAACACTTTTTGTTTTTTTCTTTTTTTCAAGTTTCCCCCCTCCTTCTGTTTTTTTTCCTTTTTTCTTCACAGCCTTCTATTCTAAAACTTGATTGCAGTTCCCGAATCTCAACCACTTAAATCTTGCTCAACAATGTTCCTCATAGTTCCTTTCATTGGCCTCTTAATAGTTTCTATTTGTCTCTTAATCCGATGTCTTCTTTTTCAAGAGCTGCTTTCTGGATAAAAATTCTTTACTCAAAACCCTTTTTTTTATCATCCCAATAATTCTCCTCTCCTTATTATCCACACAATTCTGTCTGTCGCCAATTAATCCTCTCTCCTCCCTCCCCCTTCCCTGTTCTCTTCCAGTATCCCTTCCCCTCCCCTTCCCTGTTTCCTTCCAGTATCTCCCCCCCCTCCCCCTCTTTCAACCCCATTAAAACCTCCTCTTCATCTCTCTATTCAGCATCTCTCTCTCTCTCTCTCTCTCTCTCTCTCTCACTCTCCTTTGTGCGTTCAAACTCCATCTCCTGTGACCTTGAAGGCCTCTTCTGGCAGATCCTTGATTATCCAGCATGTGTCATGTTCGGGAATCACTCCGAACTTCAATACTAATTGGGTGGTCGGGGTGGTTTCACCGGCCTGAAAATATCTTTCCAATTGAGATGACACAGGATATTAGTTTACGAGATTTGGAAACTGGAGTTTGAGCGAGCTGGCAGGCGGCCGGATCGGTTCGGCCGATCGGGGCTAGCTAGCCACGCACGTACACACGTGTGTGCATTAACTTGTATATACGACTCGTAGGCGACAAGTATGCATGGATCTTCTACCCCTATTTACAGGCTAGGTTGCTAAGCGTCGTTCCCATTCGTATAAACATGTATTCGACAAGTTCACAACGTGTTTGATACGCAACACGAATCTCTCGTTCATAATCACATAAGTACACACACACACACACACCTGCTCATTAACCTAAGCACTTACACGGCAATCACGACCAAATATGTGCCTATACACATGCAACTTCTAACCTACCTGACAAGTCCGGTTGCTAAGCTGTCCACAGACATGTGTACGTATGTAGTAGGAGACACTATTCAATGACATTCAGAAACATTAAGTATACATGCAAATGCCGAGACGATGGTGTTAAATTAAAGAGATGTTATAAATTCTACAAATAATAATAATAATAACCACAACAACAACAACAACAACAACAACAACAACAACAACAACCAAAACAAAACAAAAATAATAATAATAATAATAATAATAATAATAAAATAATAATAATAATAATAATAATTATTATTATTATTATTATTATTATTATTATTATTATTATTATTATTATTATTATTAAGCTGTATATTCTAATGATAATAATAATAGATGAAATGTTCTAGCAATTAAATCATACCAAGAAGAAAGAGACAGGCAAGAAAAATACACACAATATCTCCAGCGCACCTGAGAGAGAGAGAGAGAGATAGAGAGAGATCGAGAGAGAGAGAGAGAGAGAGAGACTACTACAAGTGGAGACAAGCCAGCCACAGCCAATAAAAAAGAATGTCACTTCTCCCGGCGGACCGAAGCGAGCGAGCGATCAGCCAGGCAGGCAGGCAGACATCCAGCCAGCCGTCTCAAAAAAAAAAAAAAAAAAAAAAAATCCAAAGCGACCATATATATAGATATACTTCCATGAACCGACGAACAAACTCGACGATATGTTAACGTGTGCATCGTCGTGTCTACATCAGATTAATAAGGAAAGAAGGAGAAACAAGTTGACCGTCCTTTAATACACACACACACACACACACGTCAAAAAAGTCGCCTGTCAAACGGTAAAAAAAAAAAGTGGGGTGAAAAACTCGTCCCTGGTGTTCGTAAACTCGTCAAGTAAAAGATTCCTCTGGAGAATGTTAATGAGCACCTTGTTCGAACAAGGGAGGTTATGTTTTTTGTTTTTTTTTATTATCGGTCGCCGAAATATTAATATTCTCATTTCGGAAAATGTGTCATGTTGCGGACAAGACTAATTATCGATACGCTGCGGCCTCTATCGCCGAGGAGAAGGGGGGGGAGGAGGAGGGGAGGAGGAGGGGAGGAGGAGAGGAGCTCCTCGCATGGAAAACTTCGTTCTTGTCGTAGGAAAAGACCTACTTCGACCTCGCAATGGAAAATTTACAAGTTGACCCCCTCGAAGAAAAAAACTTTGACATTACGGAGAAAAAACTCTGACCTCCTCGAGGGAAAACTTCGTCCTTCTCTGAGAAAACTTCCACTTGTGGCAGGAAAATTCCCAACCAATAAAGGAATCTTTCGACTACCTCAGAAAAAAAAAAACTACACCAAGAAAAAAACAACCTAAACAGAAAAAAAACTTCAATGTGGGAAAACTTCCACCAAAACTAGGAAAAACCTTCACTAAGGAAGGAAAAATTCTATCAAAACTAGGAAAGCCCTTCATCAACGATAGAAAACTTCCACCAAAATTAAGTAAAAACCCACCATCAACGAGGGAAAACTTCGACCAAAACTAAGAAAAACCAACACTGAGAAAACTTAGACCAAAACTGAGTAAAAACCCACCATCAACGAGGGAAAACTTCGACCAAAACTAGGAAAAACCTTCATCAACGAGGGAAAACTTCGACCAAAACTAGGAAAAACCTTCATCAACGAGGGAAAACTTCAACCAAAACTAAGATAAACCAACACTGAGAGCAAACTTCGGCCAAAACTAGGTAAAAAGCCAACATCGAGGGAAAACTTCGACCAAGAGCCTGAAAACCCACCATTAACCAGGGAAAACTTTGACCAAAAGCAGGAAAACCCACATCTAGGGAAAACTTCGACCAAAAGCAAGCAAACCCACAAACCCACCATCAACCAGGGAAAAAATTCGACCAAAACTTAGAAAACCTTCATCGTCGAGGGAAAACTTCGACCAAAACGAGGTAAAACCGACCACAACGAAAAACAATACTTCGTCCTCTTCACGGAAAACCCGGCCTTCTTCGGGGAAACCTCAGACCACCTTCAGGAAAAAAGCACTGACCAACGCAAAGTCGCCATTGTTGAACCAAGCACACAAGAGGGACGGAACGACCTCACAAAACAACTGCTTCGTCAGCCAAAAACGGTGGACCTTTCATTATGTTCCGCCAAACCGCCGCGAATTCTCAACCGGAAGAATATTGATGATATATATATCCGGCGTCACAAAAATAATGGTCAGATCAAAATATCGAATTCGACCCAGACGACAAAAAAGATTAATCCCTCAAACTAGCCATTATCGGCATTATTACTTGCTAACGCTAATCCCTGGCGCCTGTCAACAGCCATAAAAATCGCGCCAGATCACACGAGCATCGTCGGAGATCATGCTGGATAATGCTCTCTCTCTCTCTCTCTCTCTCTCTCTCTCTCTCTCTCTCTCTCCTATCTTCGATATGCAACAGCATGATGGCAATTTACCCGCAACGAATACAAAGCGAATACAAAGTGAATTTACAATCTAAGTCTCTCTCCGCCCCACCCCATCCTCCTCTCCCCCTTACCCCTTCCCCCACCCTTACTCCACCCTCCCGACTCCTTTTAAGGGCTCGCAGATGCCATCACGGCCGCGTCTTCCTGACGGTAAAATTCTGAATTCATTTTTATGTGGAGGACACCGCGCGTGATATCCTGCGGAGCATTTTGGGCATGGAAGGACTCCAGCTCCGCGGCTTCCTAATCGGAGTTGGCTCTGAACACGCAGACGCACACATTGCGAGTTTTGTACGACGGACGCAATATATAATAGTTGCGGGGACGGTAAACGTCTCGGGTTGCTTACAATCATTGTAACATGCGTCTCTCTCTCTCTCATGTATGTATGGTATGCAAGTGTATTAATGTATATATATATATATATAATATATATATATATATATATATATATATATATGTATATTATATATAGATATATATGTACTATATATGTACATATGTGAGAGAGAGAGAGAGAGAGAGAGAGAGAGAGAGAGAGAGAGAGAGAGAGAGAGAATGTATAAATATCTGTCTTTTATAATATATATATATATATATATATATATATCTATATATATTAATATACATACACACACTTGCATACATATGTATATCTAATAAAAGCCCATAAAAACACCAAAATATAGAGAGAAAAAATACTATATTTCAGAGACTGCTGTCTCCCTGAAGAGAGAGACAGCAATCTCTGAAATATAGTATTTTTCTCTCTATATTTTGGTGTTTTTTAATGAGCTCCTTTTATTAGATGGAATTCTGTTGTAACAGAATTCATTTTTACCAGTCACATATGAATATATATACATATTTATACATATGACAAAAAATACATCTATATATATATATATATATATATATATATATATATATATATATATATATATATATATATATATATATGTTTTCGTAACTAAATGCTTTCACATGAAAACCTATGCATACAATGTCTCTTAAACGTCTTGCTAGACTGAATATTGTTTGTACTGCGATTGAACCATCATCGAAGAGTTCAAAGTTCGTTGAACAAAACAAAGAGAAAATTGTTACGGTGAATTGGGCGTACGTCCGGACAAAATCAAGATTGAATATGTGTGCCCTCAATTAATTCCCGGCCGAGTTTTTTTCCCCACCACAGATTTCTTCCTCTTTTTACCGTTTTTTTCCCCCAGAGAAAATGTCAGTGAGTAGACATTTTTTTTTTTCTATAGGCCAGAAGGGGAGGGGGTAGTATTCAACCCCCCTTTCTTTCCACTTTTTTTTTTTTTTTTTTTTTTTACAAAAGCCATTCTCGTGTGTTCATGGTACGTCAAGGCAAGACAAAACAAGACCTTCTCAAGGGTATTTTCAAACAAGTTCGTTCACAATGAACTGAAAAAAAACACAAGAAAACTGTTCTGCTGTCAAACGCTCCGTTCGACAAGCCATAAAAAATACGAGACAGTTTTCTCTTGAAAAAAAAATCGCCATGATGTCATCATGTCATACCAGTCTTCTGTAGCCTGGAGTAATTTAAAAATGAATTGATATTTGTTTGCTATTTATTAAAAAAAGCGAAGACAGTTTCCCTTCGTTAAAAAAGAAAAAAAAAAATTTTTGCCATGATGACATGTCATAGAGGTCTTCTGTAGCCAGGAACACTTCAAAAAGGAATTGCTATTTATTAGTTCTTTATTATTTTTTTTTAATCTTGACACATTTGTACATATAATATCATTATTTTTCCGCATGGTGTGGGGAGGGATGGGGGAGAGGGGAGGGAGGGGGGGGGAGGGAGGGATGGGATGGGGAGGGGAGTGACGGGGAAGGGGAGGGGAGGGGAAGGGGGGAGGGCAAAGTAAACTTTTAAAACGGTCCCAGACTCTTCATGGTCACGATCTCCGCCTTTAAGAGCACGTCACGCATTGATGCCCCTTCGCTCGCTCTCTCTCTCTCTCTCTCTCTCTCATGAGCCACGATGTAAAGTGTGCGTAATTTTAGGTACACGAGTTCTTTCAGGAAGAATGGAGTGGTTAATGGAAAGGATACATGTATTTGACGCATGAGTCGTGGTGGTTCACTTCAAGGGGATATCTTGGGGCCGATTATGAATCCCGATGCAGATGAGAAAACTGGTAATGAACAGGGTGATTCCCCCCAGTTAGGGAGGTAGGCAAATGAATCTCGTGGGAATCTCTTCGAAAGAGATCCGATAGAAGACTGTAAAAATAATGCAGTGTCTTGGAAGTAAAAGAAATAAGTGTCGTTCGAAGTATTCAATATCTTTAGAAGTAAATTAAATATAGTGACTTTGGCAGTAATAGAAATAGTGTCTTTGGAAGTATTCAATATCTTTGGAAGCAAATGAAATATAGTGTCTTTGGCAGCAAATGAAATAGTGTCTTTGGAAGTATTCAATATCTTTGGAAGTAAAAGAATTATAGTAGATTTTGGAAGTAAAAACATACAATTTCTTTTGAAATAAATACAATCTCTTTGGAAGCAAAAGAAATACAGTGCCTTTGGAAGTTAAATAAATACAATGTCTTTGGAGTATAAGAAATACTGTGTCTTTGGAATTCAAAGACGTACAGCTCTTGGGAAGTAAAAGAAATACAGTTCTTTGGAAATATAGTGTATAGGAAGTAAAAGAAATAGTGTCTATGGAAAACACCTGGCAGATAACTGCAAATAATCTCATCGTTATCTCTGCAAAAGAGGTCTCATAGGTTGCCTCTGCAAACGATACCTTAATACCTTCTCTTAACAAAAGATTAACAGTTGTATCTGCAAAAATGAATCAATGAAGTGTCTCTGAAAGAAATCCAGTATCTGTTTCTATCCAATAATTCCAGTAGCTGTCTCTCTGCAAGTACCTAATACCTGTATCTACAAAAACCTGTCTTAATACCTGCATCTGTATAAAAAAAAAAAGGACTGCCAAATACCTGTATCTACAAAAACCTGTCTTAATACCTGCATCTATATAAAAAAAAAATGACTGCCTAGTACCTGTATCTACAAAATCCTGTACCTACAAAAGAAATATAACATGCAGTTTCTGCAAAATAAACTTTTTACAAAAAAAAAAAAAAAAAAAAAAAAAAAAAAAAAAAAAAAAAAAAAAACTACCTGACTGTCTCTGGGAAAGATATCAAGTAATTGTATCTAAAAGGAACTAACTGACTGTCCAATGCAAAATGAAAAAGGAAATTAAAGGATTTACTTATTCATTTTCCTTATTTCAAAGACACGATAAATGCATTTTTTTTTTACTTTACAATAAAGACAATAGTCTCTCCTTTCTGTAAAGACGTGTTTTAATAGTTTTTGGTTCTAAAACTAAAGAAACTATGGTGCCTAAGCCCATTTCAAGTTATCATTTTGATTTGGTAAAATTGCTTTTTTCTTATGACATCAAGAGGTAAATACCAATCGGTGTGCAAATTTATAAGAACGTATTGGGCTTCCTTTCTATGATGTTGCGAAGTACTTTGCTTTATTAAAATTCACTGCAACGAGATAATTCCTATGGCAAGGTTCCTTCTGCAAAACATTCAATCAGCTACAAATTTACTACACATTTTTAGCAAGAGGAACACAAAACACACAAACATATACACACACACACATACATACACAGAGAAAAACGTGCATGAGTCAATAATGAATGACTACCTTTATTTATGGGGAGTCAGGATTTGTAAATAAAAAAATAAAAAGTGTACAACGTTCTCTTACTTAAAAACAATGTCCTTTTCATCTCGCCCAGCTCCTCCCCACTCCCACAAAAAAAAAAAAGTATTGCCTTCCTCTACGACTCATTCCTATAGCACCCAACAAAAGAGAGAGAGAGAGAGAGAGAGAGAGAGAGGAGAGAGAGAGAGAGACCTTCCCCTGTAACACCCCTGAAACTTCCCAACGGTATCCCTGCTCCCGAAGAAAGGAAGACCTCTTCCTTCTCACACCCGAAGGGAGAGAGAGAGAGAGAGAGAGAGAGAGAGAGAGAGAGAGAGTTTATCGTTAAGTATTTACTTAATCCAGCATCACGATCGTTGTCGTCGCACTTCCAAAGCGAACGCGCCCCAGGGGGCCTTCTTTCCGCAGAGCTCACGTTTTCTCCTTCCAGTCAAAGGACGCTGGAAGAGGCTCTCCCTCCGTCTGGGGAGGACGCCCGTCGAACAGTCAGTCCTTCCAGAAGGAGTACAGCCCACCCACAAGGGTGGGCCAAGGCGGGAAGGCAGGCAGGCAGGGACACGACCCGACCGTGAATTCGAAGTTAGTCATCCCGTCGGAGTCTGCCGAAAAAGAACATCTGCAGCAACAGCCTCTGGTCACGTCCTTTCTTTCTTTCTTTGTTTCTTCTTTCTTTTTCTTTTTTTTGGAGAGAAAGGAGAAAGGGGTGGCGGTAGGAGGGATGGTGAGTGGGGGAAGTAGGGTCTCTTGACGGACGCTGACGTGACGATTTCTATTTTTCTTGTGTGTATGTGGGGGGGGGGGGGGGGGGGGGGGGGGGGGGGGGGTGGGGGGGTTGGGGGGGGGGGTTTGGGGGGGGGGGGGGGGGGGGGGGGGGGGGGGGGGGGGGGGGGGTTTCGGAGTTAAATAGTGAGGACCTCGCCATGGGGGAAAGCAGACCAGAAATATAATAGTAATGATGATGATGACGGTGATGACGAAGATAATGAGTCACCATACTCAAATGCCCGAATAATCATTTATAGGTTCATTAAAAGCCACTTTCTAGATACTGACTAAAGCTTCACGTGACTTTAAACTCTATTTTTCTTCTTCTTTTTTTTTCTTTTTTTTTTTTTGCCGACCTACTTCAACTACATTTAGCTGTTATTTTCTATTTTTACCTTGAAGACTTTTGTCCCTGAAACCCTCGCTAATGACATCTGAATACAATACGTAACTCCTTTTGAGATTGAAAAAGGGTGTATGCTAAGCCGCCACAAAATTAATGGTGTTAACATTGGGCATACAGAGTCAGAGAACTTGAATACTCAGTTTCATCCCACATTAGACATACAGCTAATTAGCCTAAGGCTATATTAGCTGCAAACATTTCTCAACGGAAGAATAACGTACAAAGTTTTGCGATCGAATGACTTAAATTAACAGACCAAAGATACAATTTTGCCTTGCAAAAGCAAATCATACTTAGAAGTAACAACCCCCCCCCCCCCCCACCCCCCCCCCCACCCCCAAATCGCTAAGGCATCTTCACAACAAAATATCTAAAAACTTCGGAATATCAAAACCTAAAGAAAAAAAATACTTAGGTACACCAGGCAATCAATTCTCTCTCTCCTTCTCCTCTGTCTCCTCTCTCTCTCGTCTCTCTCTCTCTCTCTCTCTCCCTAAAAAAATAAAAAAGCTAAAAATAAAAAAAGCAATAAACGAAAGCCTTTCGTACCGATGTTGAATCCATCTTCACAGTGGGGACAAAAGTCACAATTCAAGAGTTCGTCCACCTCGCAGGATCCTGAGGTACAAGCAGGATGATCCTCTGAGGTACACCTCGGAGGACACACCTCAGAGGATACTACACCCCGGAGGTATAATACATGCCTATTCGGACGGAACAAAGTACAGAGAGGTAATTACGACTGCCATTGTGGCGAGATGGTGACAGAGACAGTTCTCTTCAGTCGCTATTAATGATATCTTTCCAATTTACCTTTGCAGGTGGGATTTCAATAGCCACAGCCTTCTTCTCTCTCTCTCTCTCTCTCTCTCTCTCTCTCTCTCTCTCTCTCTCTCTCTCTCTCTGGCTGCTTTATAGGCATTGAGAAGACAGTCCCATGGTAACTAACATTCCAACTCAGGTTGGAAAATTACTATAGTGTTTGAAATCTCTCTCTCTCTCTCTCTCTCTCTCTCTCTCTCTCTCTCTCTCTCTCTCTCTCTCTCTCTCTCTCTCGGCAGTAGGAGCATTTAGGAAGTTAAAACAAAAACTAATGTCCACAATTCCTTTACAGGAAATAACGGCAGCAGCATAACCAACGCAAAAAGAACATCAAAAGTTACATACCAACAACTTTTAATAAAAGTTTAACAACAACACCAGCAGTGACAGGTGCAACAACAAATACGAACAACGCCCACATGAAAATGACAGCAATAAATCTTAATTCGTGTCATTTTTACAAAAGAAGAAACCAGAACACATTAAATAATAAAATTACATAATGCAACTCCGATTTACAACCGTTTAATAAGTATTTGTAGCAGCAAAAGGCTAAAATACGACACAGATATCCTATATATCAGACATCTTGAAACAACAGCGAAGCAACACAACAGGAACAATAAAACAGGGAAACAACAACCACAACAACAACAACAAAATAAAACCTATAAAAAATCTTATGTAAACCGCCTCAAGTTACAACCCAACAAACAACCGGAGCAACAACCACAAAATCAAATAACAAGCATAACAAGAAGAAGAAGAACAACAACAACAACATAAAACCTATAAGTCATGTAAAAGCAACCTCAAATTACTTCGCAACCAAACAACATGAACAACAAAACAAGGAAATTAAGGACACCAACAGCAACAACATAAACCCTACACCAACAACAACAATAACATAAAACATAAAACCTAGACGTCTTAAAAAAGCAACCTCAAATTACATCGCAACGGAACAATATGAACAACTACATAAAGAAAATATGCACATCATCATCAACAACATAAACCCTAGAATCTAGTCTTACAAAAGCATCCTGAAACTGCAACACAACAGAAGAAACAATAAAACAACAACCACAACCACAATAACAACAACACAGCAACAACAACCGTGACCTTCAAACCGCAGTTGGAAATGGAATACCCTTCTCAATTATCGAATCCGGATTCCCACGAATTACTCGCATAATGGAAGTCGGAATAGCGCAGATTAATGGTCTGTCCGGTATAAAAGAACAGAGAGAGAGAGAGAGAGAGAGAGAGAGAGATGCGGTGCTCTTTGACATAATTAATTGAAATTCCTCGTGAATTGTCGCTACTGTCCAACGGGGCAGAAGTTCTGCTCGACGACTGAATTTAGCCTCAGGTCATTCAGCGTCTTAGGGGTTAGATTCGGTAGGACGGTCCAGCAACTACGGTGTGAAAGAGTTTGGTTAAGGTTTTTCCTTTTTAAATTGGGCTGTTAATAATGTTAACTCTACGAAAAAAAAAATTAAGAAAAAAAGTTTAATATATACTAAAATGTCAACTTGATTTCTGGTGGGCATAGAAAAAATATAAGATAATTTTAATAACTTAACGTTTTACTAAAAATATTTTCAGCAGCTAGCATAATAATAATAATAATAATAATAATAATAATAATAATAATAATAATAATAATAATAATAATAATAATAATAGCATGAGTCATTAAAATGGTGAAGAGATCCATAGTGATGTCAGTGTAAATATATATAAAAAGAATTATATATATAAATATATTTAGATATACGTATATATTTTCGAGAATCTTCTCAATCTCGAGCAGGTCACTCGAAAGCTCTCGATTGTATATACATTTTAATGTGTATTTGCACTTACGCCACTGTGAATTAATTCACCTACAATAATAATAATAATAATAATAATAATAATAATAATAATAAAATAATAATAATAATAATAATAGTAATAATAATAATAATAATAATAGATCAGGCGTTCTCACTCTGAAACATGATTAACAAACCACTTCTTTGGGAACCTAACCAGACAACCAGCGATTATCCAGGGTAAAACTGCAGCCACTCAACTTCGTAAGGTATAAAAGAAGCAGAATTAGATACACTACAGCAAATATGGCGTTTTTTGTGCATGATACAAGATCTAATACTTCTAGTTTCAAAGGAAAATGTCTTTTTTGACCAAAGAACTATTGATAGTATGAAAGTAAACTACCAGGCATTGAAAGGTTTACCATAAAAATGTTACGAATAAGATTTATTTATGGATAAAATCACATTACCATTGGCTAATGTATCACGTATTTATCTTTGATTGCCCGTACGAAGGATAATTCGGACATAAATTTTTGTATATATAGGTTTTCGATTAACTCTAAACGACGTACACATCTGCTTAATTTGTGGACGTTTTCCGCCCAAACGGATTCATCCAGGATTCAACAATTAAATGCGTCTATGGTTTTTCTTACGGGGGAATAAATACGGTTTTTCAAAGTATGTATACATAAATACAAACTGTATACATACATATATATATATCTATATATATATATAATTATATATATAGATATTATATACACACTTAGCTTTACTAGAGTGTTTATAAATTATACACGAACTTTTTACATTTTTATTATTGTGGACCCATTAGAACATATATACTCCAGTGATAGAGATCCCACCCCCCCCAAAAAAAAAAAAAAAAAAATATATATATACATATATATATATATAATATATATATATATTATCTATATATATATATATATATATAAACAGGTAAAAAAATAACCCCAACCTAATATTAAAAAAAACCACATAGCCAACTTCTCGTCGCGAATTTCACGCTCTGGTAAGAAGCGATGGCGTCTCCGATTAAATTCACAGACTTTAGTGATGGAACAGACTCTCCACACCTGCCCCCCCACCTCCCCCCCCCCCCCCCCAAACCCCCCCCCAAACCCCACACTATTTTTTTTTTTTTTTTTTTTTTTTTTCATCTTCTTCCGCCCGTCCGCTATGAAAACACTTCTGGAGACAGTCTTCGCTTATAGTCTTTGCTACCTCTCTCCTCTCTCTCTCTCTCTCCTCTCTCTCTCTCTCTCTCTCGCTGCCTCTCAATCACTGCCCAGACAGGCGTGGAAAGATCCTCGGGAGCAATCGCTCCGTGGAGCACACAGCGGGAGCCACTTTTATGCGCATGGCTCCACAAATTGCTATCACAGGGCTGGTGGCTCCGCTGTTTATTTCTGTAACTGGGTGTTTTCGTCATGTGAACTGTCAAGGGTTCAACGCCCTTGGGATAAGATATAGCTATACAAAATATAGTCACATCCGATTATGAAAACTGCTGTAATGACGATTATATCATCACGGTGCAATTGCAATTAAATATAAACAAGCTAGCTTAGGTCAGATATTTATTAAATCAAAACAAGCTAGCTTAGGTCGGATATTTATTAAATCAAATCAAAAGAAGGTATCTTAGTTCAGATATTTATCAAATTAAATATAAACAAAGTAGCTTAGGTCAGATATCTATAAAATTAAATATAAACAAGGTAGCTTAGGTCAGATATTTATTAAATTAAATCAAAAAAAGCTTGCTTAGGTCAGATATTTATTAAATCAAAACAAGGCAGCTTAGGTCAGATATTTATTAAATTAAATCAAACCAAGCTAGGTTAGGTCAGATATTTATCAAATTAAATCAAAACAAGGTAGCTTAGGTCAGATATTTAGTAAATCAAAACAAGCTAGCTTAGGTCAGATATTTATTAAATTAAATCAAAACAAGCTAGGTTAGGTAGGTTCAGATATTTATCAATTAAATCAAAACAAGGTAGCTTAGGTCAGATATTTAGTAAATCTAAACAAGCTAGCTTAGGTCAGATATTTATTAAATTAAATCAAAACAAGATATTTATTGAATCAAAACAAGCCTGCTTAGGTCAGATATTGATTAAATTAAATAAAAACAAGCTAGCTTAGGTCATATATTTATCACATTAAATCAAAACAAGGAAGCTTAGGTCAGGTATTTATTAAATTAAATCCAAAAAAGGTAGCTTAGTCAAATATTTAATGAATGGTGAAATGCCTTCCCCATAATCAGTTCTGCTTCTGAAATTTACCAAAGCTGCTTCAAATCAACCGAAATCGATGTACACTTTGCTTTCAAGTATTCTAGAAAATAAAACAAAAGTCTCTGGTTGCTTAAATATTATAGAAAATCAAACGAAATCTCTTCTCTCTAGAATACTCTAGAAAATAAAAACTCTCTTCTTGTTTAAATATTTTACAAAATAAAACGAGCTCTTATACTAATCACAGTCACCCTGAATATTGGCTGGTTAGGTTTTAGGAATAGAAATTGAACGACGAATTAAAAACTTCCTTTTTTAAAAATTACACTAATTCTATCTCGACGGTCCTTGCAAAGAAAGAATGCAAATTTTTTGGTGAATCTCTCTCTCTCTCTCTCTCTCTCTCTCTCTCTCTCTCTCTCTCTCTCTCTCTCTCAAGGATATTAAAAACATAACGCAAACGTATTATTGAATATTAAAAAATACTATTATCTCTCTCTCTCTCTCTCTCTCTCTCTCTCTCTCTCTCTCTCTGGCATATATAAAACCCCGAACCGTAAATAAATTTATCAAATGCATGCGTGCATGGCAATATATTGTTGAACACACTGATTATACTTTGTTGTAAGCTTTTTATAACAAATCCTAATGAAAAAAAAATAGTGGTGTGGTTTTAAAAGAGAGAGAGAGAGAGAGAGAGAGAGAGAGAGAGAGAGAGAGAGAGAGAGAGAGAGAGAGAGAGCTCGTTAATTATTCGCTTTTAGCCACTCTTTTTAAGAGGAACTGTATTTAGCCACCTTTTGGCTAAAATTAAAAACTCAAATATCGAAAAAAAAAAATGTGGCCGTTACGACAGACAGACAGACAGAACCAAAAATTGAGGCAGAGACTCTCATGACCCACAGATTTGTACTTACAAGTCGATTAACAGCATTAATCGTAACTGAGCAGACATTAACCCAGGAATACGGTGAAGAAAGCGTGAGGATCCATTTTCACAATTCATGGTAGAGTGACCATAAAGTTTTGCACTATAATCACTTTACGGTAGTCGCTTCATTGTCTATAGACACGCGAAGCTGCCTGGATAACTGGATTCAGTTTTCATCAGTGCGCGCGTAACTGCATACACGTGCATACACATAGCTACATACACACACGCTACATACACACACACAAATATATATATATATATATATATATATATATATATATATATATATATACTATATATATTATATATATTACAATTTGTAAATAAAGGAGAGAGAGAGAGACCTTACCTTACAGACCTTACATCTTGTTCGGGTTGCCCCAGGTCCCTCAGAGAGAGAGAGAGAGAGAGAGAGAGAGAGAGAGAGAGAGAGAGAGAGAAACAAATGAACAAACATACCGCTGCAAATAGTTCATTTGAAAATTTTAGCATTCTCTCTCTCTCTCTCTCTCTCTCTCTCTCTCTCTCTCTCTCTCTCTCTCTCAAACCACCGCCCTTTCCCAATAGCTTCTAAAACACAAAAGTTCTATCTCAGGTTCCTTTGGTGAATTCGATCCAAAGTAAAACCTTTCCAACAGTAGGACCTGAAGAAAAGGACCCACAAAAACAAGGTGAGGAGGAGGAGGAGGAGGAGGAGGAGGAGGAGGAGGAGGAGGAGGAGGAGGAGAGAAAATCAAGACAAAAAAAGGGGAGAAAAAATAAGAATAGGCCTTCTAACTTCCAAGAAGCCTCAAAAGAGCTCCTTAAAGAATGGAGAACAGAGAAGAGGGGTCTCTGGAAATTCAGGACCTAAAAAAAACGGGGAAAAAAAAAAAAACAGTAAGTCGGGATCGATAACCTTGGATATTTTTACTGCGTAAACGTAGATTCTCAAAGCAATTTCATTCTCTTTTATGGCAATCATGAAAGCAAAAAATGTCACTGATACAGTAATGCCTACTGCGTTCTCGTAAGTTTTTCTATTGTGAAGAAAAACTTAATGCGAAATGGCAGCAATTTCGTGAAATTTGTATCTCTCCTTGACTGAAATGCAAGCTATACCCATGTGCAAACAAATAAAGTTTAAACTGTCGAATGAAGGGCTAGAGAGCTTTTGAACTATTCAAGATATTTATATTCTAATTGATAAGAGTTGTTAATTACAGCAAAAAAAATACACTGCAATCAACAGCCAAGTTCCATAAATATTAACTTTAACTTGTTAATTAACAGCCATTATGCAAATCGAAATTAAAAGATTTTTTGACACAATAGAAAAATACTCCAAAAATTTCACTCACAATTACCATTTCATAATAGGAGAGAACATGTGGCCGCTTACAGTGAAAATATAACAAAACGATAAACTATACAAATTAACGATAATCTGCAGTCACATAAATACAAATCATCTTATTTACAATAAGGCAATATGTCGAAAGTACAGGTCACATGTTAAAAAAAAAAAAAATTCTACTAGGCTTTACAAACGAAAAGTTTGACATGCCTTATCAATCCATAATCTTCATTCCTGAAAAAGAAATTAACTTTGTAAGAAGGGAATATTCCGAAAAGGCTTAGCTGATAAAATTTTGGAATTCTAATGAATAAAATTGTGAACTACGTCAAATTAAAGTAAAAAAAAAAAAAAAAAAAAAAAAAAAAAAAAAAAAAAAAAAAAAAAACAAAAAAAAAAAACACTGAAATCGCCGATGAAAGCTGACTTCGAAACAAAATCGCACCAAAACAAGGGAATTTAAGATATATATATATATATATATATATATATATATATATATATATATATATATATATATATATACTGAATACACGATTTATTAGAGGCGAGTTGAAAGTATATGTCTAAAAATAAGCTGTCGACAGTTAATAAAAAAAAAAAAAAAACTCTTAGGAAGAGTGAAGAAATAAGGAATAAACTTTGGTTAACAGAATATTTGGAGAAATATATATGCATATATATGTGCATATATATATATAGCAAATACTTATATATATATATATATATATAAATAAGATATATAATATATTAATCTATATATATATATATATATATATATCATATATATATACATATATATATATATACTATATATATATATATATATATATATATATATATACACACACACTGAATACACGATTTATTATAGACGAACTGAAAGTATATATTTAAAAACAAGCTGCCGACATTCAAGTAAAAAAAAAAAAAAAAAACTCTAGGAAGAGGGAAGAAACAAGGAATATCCTTTGGTTAACACAGAATATTTGGAGAAAAAAAACTCTTTAAGTTACTCACGCTTTGTGCAAACACAGCTAAGGAGTAATTTTCTTAACTTTTTTAATAAACTCTTAAAAAAAGACATTAAAATGTGAATATACAAATAAAAACAAAGTACACTGACTCCACGATTTAAAAAAGACATTAAAATGTGAATATACAAATAAAAACAAAGTACACTGACTCCACGATCTATCACAGACGAAGAGGGAAGTTTCGAAGTCCTTAAAGAGTCCTAGACCGTCTCTCTGAATAGCAAGGAACTCTTCAATAAAAGGATCCAAATCCTTTGTTGCGTTTGAGACGCCGAAGTGGGCTAAAAGGACTTCAATTTCTCTCTCTCTCTCTCTCTCTCTCTCTCTCTCTCTCTCTCTCTCTCCTCTCTCTCTCTCTGTGATTTGGGCTCGGATAGAAGGCCGAAAATCCAGTTTGCTTTTATCAAGATTAAAAAAAAAGTAAATGTTAAGGTATCAATACTTTATGCTTTCACAAATAATCTGCGCATTAATTTTTGCACACTAATTCTCCCCATTTTGCAAAATTAAAAATATAACTCAAAATTAAATTGAAAATTAAATATTTACGCGGTGAATTTCATTAAAACTTCAATAAAACATAAACTTACTCATACTTCCAAACAATTAAAATCGTTTTTATTTTTTCATTTTTAAATATACTTTTGTAACTTACAGAATTAGTTTCCCAAATTGACGCCTTAATCATAAATTACGATTAAATAATAACATTAAAACATGTCACTGCGGTTAAAAAATTTACTGGTATTGGATTTAACAAGACTATTTAACAAGTATCTTAAAAATTAGATTTAACCCTTTAAAAATTGTTGTATGAGCAAGATTCAATTACTAATAGGGTTAAGTTCCGAATTAAGGGTAATCTTTCCTCATTATCAATTCATTTTGATTGATGACTATTTACTCTCCGCTACTTTATCATTCACTAAGTTCTCATTATGGGGTTGTGACGCCAGTTTTAATATCCATAAATCAACCAGTGTCACATGGGAGTTTTTTGTTAAGTAGAGTAATAATAATAATAATAAAATAATAATAATAATAATAATAATAATAATAATAAAAAGACTATACCAAGCCAACTAAGAGGGGTGAAGACAACCACAAATTCCTGAAGCCGAACCAAGTAAGAGACTCTGGGAAAACATTTGGAGCAATCCGGTATCACACAACAAACATGCAACATGGCTCCAGGAAGTCAAGGAAGAAGAAACAGGGAGAATAAAACAAAGATTCACAGAGATCACGACAGACACAGTCAGACACCAACTAAAGAAAATGTCCAACTGGAAAACTCAGTCCCGATGAAGTCCATGGATACTGGCTCAAAAACTTCAATGCCCTACACCCACGAATAGCAGAACAACTCCAGCATTGTATCTCAAATCACCAAGCACCCAAATGGATGACCACAGGAAGAACATCCTTAGTACAAAAAGACAAGAGTAAAGGAAATATAGCCAGTAACTACAGGCCTATCACCTGCCTACCAATAATGTGGAAGTTACTAACAGGTATCATCAGTGAAAGGCTATACAACTACCTAGAGGAGACAAACACATCCCCCACCAACAGAAAGGATGCAGAAGGAAGTGTAGGGGCAAAAAGACCAGCTCCTGATAGACAAAATGGTAATGAAGAACAGTAGGAGAAGGAAAACCAACCTAAGCATGGCATGGATAGACTATAAGAAAGCCTTCGACATGATACCACACACATGGCTAATAGAATGCCTGAAAATATATGGGGCAGAGGAAAATACCATCAGCTTCCTCAAAAATACAATGCGCAACTGGAATACAATACTTACAAGCTCTGGAATAAGACTAGCAGAGGTTAATATCAGGAGAAGGATCTTCCAGGGCGACTCACTGTCCCCACTACTCTTCGTAGTAGCCATGATTCCCATGACAAAAGTACTACAGAAGATGGATGCCGGGTACCAACTCAAGAAAAGAGGCAACAGAATCAACCATCTGATGTTCATGGACGACATCAAGCTGTATGGTAAGAGCATCAAGGAAATAGATACCCTAATCCAGACTGTAAGGATTGTATCTGGGGACATCAGGATGGAGTTTGGAATAGAAAAATGCGCCTTAGTCAACATACAAAAAGGCAAAGTAACGAGAACTGAGGGATAAAGCTACCAGATGGGAGCAAGGCATCAAACACATAGATGAGACAGGATACAAATACCTGGGAATAATGGAAGGAGGAGATATAAATCACCAAGAGATGAAAGACACAATCAGGAAAGAATATATGCAGAGACTCAAGGCGATACTCAAGTCAAAACTCAACGCCGGAAATATGATAAAAGCCATAAACACATGGGCAGTGCCAGTAATCAGATACAGTGCAGGAATAGTGGAATGGACGAAGGCAGAACTCCGCAGCGTAGATCAAAAACCAGGAAACATATGACAATACACAAAGCACTACACCCAAGAGCAAATACGGACAGACTATACATAACACGAAAGGAAGGAGGGAGAGGACTACTAAGTATAGAGGACTGCGTTAACATCGAAAACAGAGCACTGGGGCAATATCTGAAAACCCAGTGAAGACGAGTGGCCTAAAGAGTGCATGGGAAGAAGGACTAATAAAAGTAGACGAAGATCCAGAAATATACAGAGAGGAGAAAAAGACAGAAAGAACAGAGGACTGGCACAACAAACCAATGCACGAACAATACATGAGACAGACTAAAGAACTAGCCAGCGATGACAATTGGCAATGGCTACAAAGGGGAGAGCTAAAGAAGGAAACTGAAGGAATGATAACAGCGGCACAAGATCAGGCCCTAAGAACCAGATATGTTCAAAGTACGATAGACGGAAATAACATCTCTCCCATATGTAGGAAGTGCAACGACGAAAAATGAAACCATAAACCACATAGCAAGTGAATGCCCGGAACTTGCACAGAACCAGTACAAAAAGAGGCATGATTCAGTGGCAAAAGCCCTCCACTGGAGCCTGTGCAAGAAACATCAGCTACCTTGCAGTAATAAGTGGTACGAGCACCAACCTGAGGGAGTGATAGAAAACGATCACGCAAAGATCATCTGGGACTATGGTATCAGAACGGATAGGGTGATACGTGCAAACAGACCAGACGTGACGTTGATTGACAAAGTCAAGAAGAAAGTATCACTCATTGATGTCGCAATACCATGGGACACCAGAGTTGAAGAGAAAGAGAGGGAAAAAATGGATAAGTATCAAGATCTGAAAATAGAAATAAGAAGGATATGGGATATGCCAGTGGAAAAATCGTACCCATAATCATAGGAGCACTAGGAACGATCCCAAGATCCCTGAAAAGGAATCTAGAAAAAAATCTAGAGGCTGAAGTAGCTCCAGGACTAATGCAGAAGAGTGTGATCCTAGAAACGGCACACATAGTAAGAAGAGTGATGGACTCCTAAGGAGGCAGGATGCCAACCCGGAACCCCACACAATAAATACCACCCAGTCGAATTGGAGGACTGTGATAGAGCAAAAAAAAAAAATAAATAATAATAATAATAACAATAATAATAATAATAATAATAATAATGGTCGTAGGTCCACAATAATATCGCATGTGAAGTATAAAATCTTTAATAGATATTAAAAGCTTTCGAACCTTGTACTAGGTTCATCTGAAGATGAACCTAGTACAAGGTTCGAAAGTTTTTATTATCTATTAAAGTCTTTATACTTCACGTTCGATATCATTGTGGACCTGCAACCATTGTCATCATTTTCGACAAGGAAAATGTGCCAAATAATAATAATAATAATAATAATAATAATATAATAATAATAATAATAATAATATAATAATAATAATAATATAGAGGAGGGCATCTCATGAATATTTAGTTTTATATAACATTGACAAAGAGATAAGAAGAATAAAGTAACTTTATTTACGTAAAACTGACATCATATAGCAAATAATAATTTCTGTTCAGAACCCGTGAGCCCGTGACCAAAAATGAAACGGTTCCTCTCGTACTAATTTATTATTTTATTATATTAAAAAAAAGGAAAAAAAACAAGTACGGAAAGGGACCTTTCATTGTTTTATTTCCAATAGTACAAAAGTTACGTTTACATGATTTTCTGAACTCTGGTATGGGAGCAATGTTTGCAAATCAGCAAACGCATAAATGTACAACGTAGATATCAAAATTTAACATGTTAGATTATAAACCGCAACAACAACGTCTTAAATAGCCTGACTTAACTTTCTTAAACCGAGCATGGTCCAAAGACTCTGGTCTTGAGAGTTAAGAAAATTGTGAGAACTGACTATCAATAATGGAATGATGGATAACACATTAGCAGGCAAACCTCATTAGCCTTGTGGCTTTCACAGGCACAGTTTCTTTGATTTATTCAAAAGTCATGATTATGCAGATATAGTTCATGAGTGACAAAGAGTAATTTCCACGGACGGAAAAAATGTGAATACCATAATTATTAAGGGAATATACATATCATATGTCTATTTCCAACTTAAACGCATTCATCTTCATCTAAAACATCCTGCAAGTTAGATTTTTATTATGTGGTTCTATTTCTAAAGAATTAAAAAGGTCCAAATCACTTATGAACTGAAGTGAATATGGACTTCATCTAAAACACCCTGCAATTTAGATTTTTCTTATGTGGTTTTATTTCTTTAAAGAATTAATTAACAAGGTCAAAATCACCTAAGAACTGAACTGAATATAGAATTTAGGCAAAAGGCCAAGCACTGGGACCTATGAGGTGATTCAGGGCTGAAATGGAAATTGACAGTAAAATGTTCGAAAGGTGTAACAGGATCAAAACCTCAGTTACACTATGGATTAATTGTCAGGAGAGGGTGGAAAGAAAGATGGAAGAAAGAGAATATGAACGGAGGTACAGTAAAAGAAACGAAAGGGGTTGCAGCTGGGAGCCGAGGGCACGCTGCAAAGAATCCTAAGGAATGCCTACAGTGCACGGCATGAGGTGGACTGATGGCACTAACTCCCTACGTGGAAAAATCACTTGATGTAAAAGTTTATGATTTTATTACTATAGTAGATTCACATCAACCATGCATTTGATGTCTAGGCCAGTCCGTTAAGACGCTTCTAATTGGCTGTTGCTAAGCCAATCACAAGGCTGGAAACCCTCAGTCTCTCTCGAGAGTTCACATAGGCAGGATGTATGTTCCACCTCTCCTGAGGGATGCTTTGGAAAGAGGTATCCCTCAGGAGCGGTGGCACATAGATCCTACCCATGTGAACTCTCGAGAGAGCGAGTTTCCACCCCCGTGATTGGCTTACCAACAGCCACTCAGGAGCGCCGTAAGGGACTGGCCTAGACATCAAATGCACGGTTGATGTGAATCTACTGTAGTACAATATTTACAGAGTTGGAAGACCCCCACCTACTTTGATGAGAATTATGAGACAAGAGGCTGGAGAAAGAGTTCTTATGCCATAACTACATTTGTTAATATTTGTTTGCTTATCGTCTCTGTTAACAGTTAAGCAGGAGAAACTGACAGAAAACTGATAACTATGAAAATATAAGGTCCATATATATTGAAATTTATTTGGGACGATCACCCATGTCATGTGCAAATCACGTCGTCGTATATTTAATTTTTTTTAATCTATAGATTTCAAAAGTCACTATATTGATTGATGCAAAAATTTACCATGGCGTCACAACAACTCAGGTCATTGGCGTTGTCAAAAGTCACTTTTTTTAATCTATAAATACTTCACGAAGAAATATCTAAGGAGTCGATGACCATCGCACTTGTGACGACATGTTTAAACAATAAATAAATGCACGACGTAATGTGCACATACATAAAAATAAACATAAGTTCTTATTCTAAAATAACTGCTTAAATACGTATATAAAACTACATACATCATCATGTAAATAAAAAAAAAAAAATTCATAAATTTTACAAAGCTGCTTTTTACGGTCATCAATGACCACTGCAGCTGAGACGACAGCTCATGATACAAAACGAAAATAGAAAACGCACAAAAATAATTGACTAAAAAACGCTTCATGCTTCCAATGTTTTCACAAAATACAATGACGGATCGCTGTGATCGATGGACCGTCCAGATGTAAACAAATAGTTCCTCAAGATGAGCAGCATATTGATTCTAAAATCCTTGGACTGTCCTTCACTTGACAGAAAATATTCCCTCTCTCTCTCTCTCTCTCTCTCTCTCTCTCTCTCTCTCTCTCTCTCCATTAACAGTGCGCTCACAAGCGAGCACACACACATTAGCAAATACGCAGATGCACACACACACAATATATATATATAATATATATATATATATATATATATATATATATATATATATGTGTGTGTGTGTGTGTGTGAGTGTGTGTGTGTGTGTGTGTGTGTGTATAATTATCGTTTTAAAAAAGAACGATATACCTGTTCTCAAAAATTACGAAATATATTTAATCTTTATCTGAAGTAGGTCTACTCTTTTTTGATTATTATTATTATTATTTTTTTTTTTTTTTTTTTTTTATTTTTTTTTTTTTTTTTTTTTTTTTTTTTGCTTTATCACAGTCCTCCAATTCGACTGGGTGGTATTTATAG